>NC_060126.1:247873985-248173985 GCF_021461395.2 Schistocerca americana | reverse complement strand
TCCTTCCCTTCATCGTTGTACAATTATGTTATACAATTATGTTACGGCTTGTGTTTTTATTGCCTTCAATTACAATGGGGACTTCTTTTATCTGAAGTGCATTAAATCGATGTTCATGTTCTCCGGGTAGTCTTGTCAGCTCGAATTTGTAGTAATGAGTAGTAATCAGAAATCATTGATTGATTAATTGAGAGGGGTTACGGGACCAAACTGCGAGGTCATCAGTTCCTCGACTCCGAAGTTAGCCACAGAAGAAAGAGGGTTCGCTAAATGTGGACGGATCCAGTCAGGGGAATGAAATTATAAAATAAGAAAGTTAAAACACACACAGTAAAAGGGATAAAAGATGAGACCAAATCGAAAGACTGGACCCCGAGAAGACTGGAAAAGGTGTTCCAACCACAACCAACCTGTCCTTGCTCCAATACTAAAGTAGAACCTCATATCTGGAAATAAAAACCATTTTCACGCAGGAAACTGAGAGCCAGTTCAACAATCCGTGAATCGTCTGCTAATATTAACTTTAAGGAATCAGGAAGTTTATACTTAGTATGAAGGGTCAAAAGAAGGGGACATTCAACCAACATGTGTAACACCGTCAGTCTGGCTCCACAACCACATTGTGGGGGTGGGTCATTATGTAGGAGTAAACAGTGGGTGAACCTGGTATGACAATGCGGGGACAGCATACAACAGTGGAATCCTTCCGAGAGCAGCGAAAGGAAGAGTGCCAAACTGCAGTAGATTGCTTGATTGTGCGGAGTTTATTACTATGAGCAGTAGCGCTCCAGATGGAATTCTATTTCCGGGCAAAGAGAGATTTGACGTAGATCTGTAGCTGGAATTATGAAAGGAAATAGGGGACAGTATCTGCTTCTCTAGACAAATGGTTAGTTAGTTCACTCCCTTGGGATGCCCACATGACTTGGGAGCCTGAGAAAGGCAAATGAGCAGGCGGCACAGCCAAGGGCAGAGAGATGGTCATGGATAGCAGAGACCAAAGGGTGACGACAGTAGCATCGGTCGGTATCCTGCAGGCTGCTCTCTGAATCTGAAAAAATTTAAACACTTTGTAGGGAAGCCTGAGAAGCAAAAAGCAGGTCTCTGTGAATGGCTACATGTTCTGCTGTGAACACATTACATGATCCTGGCAAAAAATGGTGTTCTATACCAGTAGGAGAAGTGAAAGCGTAGCTCACCTTATCGACTGTCTCAGAACCGTTAGTGTAAAAGATAGTGGTACCATGTAACTCTGCAAGGATGGCATATAAAAGACGACAGAAAACTATAGGGGCGACTGAGATCTTAGGACCGTGGGCTACGGGTGGGGGGGTGGGGGGAGGAGGTATGGGAGAAAAGACAAGGGGTGCATTCCAGTGAGTGGAGATAGAGATCACGACAGAGGGAAGTGAGATGCATGCCAACTGGCAACCCTATCTGTGGGCATTGGGGAATGGCAATTGTGTAAGAAACCAGGAGTTTGGCTCCACTGTATGTGTAGAGGGGGAATCCCAACTTCTGTGAGGAGACTATCAAGTGGAAGGAGCAGCTGAGGCATAAACATGACTACCATAATCCAGTCTGAACTAAGACGAGAGCATGGTATAGATGTAGAAGAGTGGTACAGTCTGCACCCCTAGATGTATGGGCCAGATAGTGGAGAACATTAAGCATTCGCATACATGTAGTTTTCAGGTTGTGTACGTGGGGTAGCCATGTCAGCTTGTTATCAAAAATATGGCCCACGAAACGGGACTATGCTATAACATCGAGGAGCCGATCACCTAAATGAAGTTCTGGATTGTGGTGTAATGTGCATCGACGACAAAAATTCATAACCTGCGTTTTCTAGAGAAAAACAGCAAGCCATGGGGAGGAGGCCCAAGCAGAAGCTCGTCGGATGGAGACTTGGAGCCAGCGCTCTGCAGATGCTATGGAGTGGGAGTGGCACCAGATGCAAAAATCGTCGACATAAAACGCTGGGGTACCCAGAGTCCCAACAGACGTCACAAGCCCATTGATGGCAATGAGGAAGAGTGTGACACTTAACACAGAACCCTGAGGGACACCGTTTTCCTGAATCCGAGGGCCGCTGAGTGAAGTGGCAACTCGAACCCAGAGGAGTTGGTGAGATAAAAACTCGTAGACAAAAATCAGAAGGGGACCGTAGAAGCCTGAGTCATGGAGGGTAACTAAAATGTGATGGCGCCAAGCCATGTCGTATGCCTTATGTAAGTCAAAGAAGACTGTCGCAAGGTGCCAGCAGTGAGTAAAAGCCTGTCGGATGGCTGTTTCCAATCTGAGTAAATGCTCAGTTGCAGATCGTCCTGCTCAGAAACCACACTCATACTGGGACAAAAGGACCCCCAAGATTCGAGTCCCCAACATAATCTGAATCTACCCATCATCTCGAGCAATTTACAAAGTACATTCGTCAGGCTAATTTGGCAGTAGCTGTCGAGAGACGTGGGGTTCTTCCTGGGCTGAAGGACAGGGATAACTAAACAGTCTCGCCATTGCGACAGAGAAGTACCTCCGAGCCAAATGCGGTTCAAAACCATGAGAAGATACTGCCTCTGGGGAACGTTCAAGTGTTTTACCATCTGGTTGTCGATGGAATCTGGGCCTGGGGCTGTGTCTCATGAAGAGGTGAGAGCATACAAGAATTCGCATTCAGTGAAAGGTTCATTATAGGACTCAGCATTGTTAGAGATGAAACAGAGGGGGGTCTGTTCAACTCTGTTTTTCTGCTGGAGAAAGGTAGCAGGGTAGAAAGAAGACGCCGATGCCATTGCAAAGTGTGTCACGAGGTGTTCTGTGAGGACCAATGGATCAGTGCACAGAGCACCTTGGAGGTTAAGACCCTGAACAGTTGACTGTTGCTGGTGGCCCAGAAGGCTAAGGAGCTTGTACCAAACCTGTGACGAAGGGGCATACGTCCCCATGGAGAAAACATATCGCTCCAAGCATTCCGTTTTACTTCACTTAATAAAGTAATGAGCCTTAGCACAGAGATGCTTAAAAGCAAGGAGCTTGGTTTATGAAGGGTGTTGCTTAAATCACTGCAACGCCCGTTGTCAGTCCTGGACAGTGACTGTGATATCCTTGGTCCACCACGATACAAGCCAACGACGAGGAGGATCTGTGGACAGGGGAAAGTAGCGCCAGCAGCGTGAAGAATAGTGGCAGAGACGCCTTGCACGGCTGCATCAAAGGAATTGGAGGGGTTGAAGGGCAGAGGAGATGTATAAATACCCAACTTGGGGGCTTGTCTAGCCGGCCGGAGTGGCCTTGCGGTTCTAGGCGCTACAGTCTGGAGCCGAGCGACTGCTACGGTCGCAGGTTCGAATCCTGCCTCGGACATGGATGTGTGTAATGTCCTTAGGTTAGTTAGGTTTAATTAGTTCTAAGTTCTAGGCGACTGATGACCTCAGAAGTTAAGTTGCATAGTGCTCAGAGCCATTTTTGGGGCTTGTCTGGCTGGCGGCTGTAGGGGAACGATAGAATCGCTGGAAAGTGATCACTGCCACAAAGGTAACCATGGGATGACCAATGTAGGGAATCTACGAGGGCAGGGGAGAAGATGGTGAGGTCGATAGCCATAAGGGTGCCAAGAGGCGCACTGAGGTTGGTAGGGGAACTATCACTGAGGAGACACAAACTGAGGTCTGTAATAAGTTGGTCAATTAGGAGACTCTTACCCACTGAAGTGACACTCCTCCCACAGTGAGTGATGGGCACTGAAGTCACCGAGGAGGAGAAACATGGATGGCAGTTTCTGGATTAAGGTGGACAGTACAACATAAGGAAGTGACCTACTGGGAGGGAGGTAGAAAATGCATAGGGTGATTATTTGTACTTGAACCACTATTGCTTCCAGGTTTGTACTTAAAGGGATCCAGTCAATAATGACATCGGAGCAAACCAAAGTGCAGACCCCACAAGATACGACCCTGGGCTGGCACAGTTCCGACAGAAAGCCCAATAACGACGAAATGCTGGAGAGTGGTAGTCACGGAAATGGGTTTCTTGAACAATAAGACAGAATGCAGAATAGGAGGAGACAAGATGTTGATTTCCACTAGGTGACGACAGTATCCGTTTGAATTCCACTGGATGATCATGTGGTGAGAGTCTAGGTTGGACATAAAGAAGCCGAGAGAACATCATGTTACTTGTGTTACTCTGTCATTTGTCGTTACTGACAAGGAACTCAGCGGAGAGGAGGGAAATGGCACCTCCAGGGGCACTGGGGGCCTTGTCTTGGGATTTACGTTTCTTCTTCTTCTTCTCTTTCCGAGGTTGAGGGGAGCAGGGGACACAGAAAGTATAGGCATCTGCAAGATCTGGAACCCAAAGGCAGCAGGCGACGTTGGGGCGCACAGATGGTGCGTCTTTTGACCGAGTGGTGACAGGAGTCTTCTGGCCTGAGAGATCCTGGGCAGAGAGGTCCCAGGAGTGAGTCCAATCACCAGCAGGTAGTGAAGGGGGAAATTCTTTGGCTGTGGAGGGGGAGCAGCTCCCAGATCGGTGGTCGTGGGAACTGCTGGGGAGATTTTTTTTTTTTTTAGGGCGCAAAACTTCTATGGTCATTAGCGCCCGGTTCGTGACTTAGGAAACAGTAAAAAACCGAAATTGAAAACCAGCAGCAATGGGAACGAAAGTCATAAAATTGGAGAAACTAAAAGCAAAAGGAAGGCTTAAACATTCACTACCGAAAGGGGTTGGTTGTCCCCAAAAAAAGCTTCAAATGACTGACGTCATTTCACTGACACTAATAAACTTGAGAAGGCGGTTCGCTGAGCGCGTGTCATCTGCTAAAATCTACGATATATCTGGCGATAGCTGTAGACGGGAGCGTAACGGATTAAAATAGGGGCACTCAATTAAAAGGTGTCTTACCGTCCACAGCTGAGAGCAGTGGGGACAGAGTGGGGGAGGATCGCCGCTTAAAAGATGTCGATGGCTAAAAAGACAGTGCCCTATCCGGAGTCTAGTTAAAATTACCTCCTCCCGACGACGCGTTCGGGAGGAAGAGGTCCAAGCACAAGGAAGGGCTTTTATGTCCCGCAATTTATTATGGGTAAGTGTCGACCAATGCGTGTGCCATAAATGAACAACACGTCGACATAGAACGCTCCGCAGATCGGCGAAGGGAATCGATTGAATAGCTGGCCGAGGAAGAGAGACTGCAGTCTTGGCTGCAATATCGGCCGCCCCATTTCCACAGATACCAACGTGTCCCGGGAGCCAGAGGAACGCCACCGAGACGCCCCCCAGGTGGAGCAAGCGCAGACAGTCCTGAATCCGGTGGACCAGAGGGTGCACAGGATAAAGAGCTTGGAGACTGAGGAGAGAGCTGAGAGAATCTGAGCAGATAACGTATTGTATCCGCTGATGGCGGCGGATGTAGTGGACAGCCTGGAGAACAGCGTATAGCTCCGCAGTATAAACCGAACACTGGTCGGGAAGCCGAAAGTGATTTGGGGTGTCGCCAACAATATAGGCACTCCCTACACCTAACGATGTTTTCGAGCCATCGGTGTAAATAAATGTGGCGTCCGTCATTTGTGCACATAGAGCAGCAAATGCCCGACGATAAACAAGTGAAGGGGTACCATCCTTGGGAAATCGACTAAGGTCACGGAGCAGGCAGTTCCGGGGACGGAGCCAAGGCGGTGCTGTACCCCAAGTTGTCAAGAAGGTTTTAGGAAAGCGGAAGGAAAGAGAATGGAGCAGTTGACGGAAGCGGACTCCCGGTGGTAGTAGGGAGGAGGGGCGGCCTGCATACCCTACATCAAAGGAGGCGTCGAAAAAAATGTCATGGGCTGGATTAGCAGGCATGGAAGACAGATGGCTAGCATAACGACTCAGGACTGCTCGCCGATTGGACAGCGGAGGTTCAGCAGTCTCAGCATAAAGGCTTTCCACAGGGCTGGTGTAAAAAGCTACAGACACTAAACGTAATCCACGGTGGTGGATAGAGTCAAGACGCCGAAGAATAGACGGCCGAGCAGAGGAGTAGACTATGCTTCCATAGTCCAATTTCGAGCGCACTAACGCGCGATAGAGGCGGAGAAGGACCACTCGGTCCGCTCCCCAGGAGGTACCATTCAGGACACGGAGGGTGTTGAGGGATCGCAGACAGCGAGCCGAAAGATAGGAAACGTTGGAGGACCAGCACAGTTTTCTGTCAAACATAAGACCCAAGAATTTGGCGACGTTTGAAAACGGAAGATTGACAGGACCTAGATGTAAAGAGGGCGGAGGAAACTCCTTACGTCGCCAAAAATTAACACAAACGGTCTTACTGGGAGAAAAACGGAAGCCGGTTTCGATGCTCCAAGAGTGGAGGCGATCGAGACATCCTTGAAGACGTCGTTTAAGAAGGCAGGTCCGTTGAGAGCTGTAGTATATCGCAAGAGACATCCTTGAAGACGTCGTTTAAGAAGGCTGTTCCGTTGAGAGCTGTAGTAGATCGCAAAATCGTCCACAAAGAGGGAGCCCGAGACATCAGGAAGGAGACAATCCATAATTGGATCGATGGCAATGGCAAACAGTACAACACTCAGCACGGAGCCCTGGGGTACCCCGTTTTCTTGGGAGAAAGTACGGGAGAGAGTAGTGTTCACCCGCACCCTAAATGTGCGCTCTGCCATAAATTCGCGAAGAAAAAGGGGCAGCCGACCTCGAAAGCCCCAAGAGAACAGTGTGCGGAGGATGCCTGTCCTCCAACAGGTATCGTATGCTCTCTCCAGATCAAAAAATATTGCTACTGTTTGGCGGTTCCGGAGAAAATTGTTCATGATATAAGTGGAGAGAGCAACAAGATGGTCAACTGCAGAACGATGCTTTCGGAATCCACATTGGGCAGGTGTTAAAAGACTGCGGGATTCCAGCCACCACGCTAAACGGTAATTCACCATACGCTCCAAAACCTTACAGACACTACTCGTGAGAGAAATGGGGCGATAGCTAGAGGGGAGATGTTTGTCCTTTCCAGGTTTCGGAACAGGAACGACGATTGCTTCCCGCCATCGTCTGGGAAAAGTACTGTCGGTCCAAATTCGATTATAAAGGCGAAGGAGGTAACGCAGACTATGGGCTGATAAATGCAGCAACATTTGGACGTGGATACCATCTGGTCCTGGGGCGGAGGAGCGAGAAGAAGAGAGTGCATGTTGGAGTTCCTGCAAGGAGAAAACAGTATTGTAGCTTTCGCGATTTTGAGAGGAGAAAGCAAGAGGTCGCACTTCCGCTACACGTTTCTTCGGGAGAAACGCTGGCGGGTAATTTGAAGAGCTCGAAATCTCAGCAAAGTGCTGACCCAACGAGTTAGAAATTGCGACGGGGTCTACTAATGTGTCATGCGCGACAGTGAGCCCAGAGACCGGGGAGAAACTAGGCGCGCCTGAGAACCGTCGAAGCCGACTCCAAACTTCCGAGGAGGGAGTGAAGGTGTTAAATGAGCTAATAAAGAATTTCCAGCTTGCCTTCTTGCTATCGCGGATGACACGACGGCATCGCGCTCGGAGCTGCTTATAGCGGATACAGTTGGCCAAAGTAGGATGGTGGCGGAAAACGCGGAGAGCACATCGCCGCTCACGTATTGCATCACGGCATGCCTCGTTCCACCAAGGAACTGGGGGGCGCCGGGGCAATTCGGAGGTGCGTGGTATTGAATGTTCCGCAGCTGTAAGAATAACGTCGGTAATATGTGTGACCTCATCGTCGACGCTGGGAAAGTGACGGTCATCGAATGTCACTAGAGACGAAAAAAGTGTCCAATCGGCTTGAGCAAACTTCCAGCGTCGCGAGCGCATGTAGGGCAGTTGAGGCTGCAGTCGAAGGACGCATGGAAAGTGGTCACTCGAGTCTGTATCATCAAGACCGAACCATTCGAAGCGCCGAGCTAGCGGAACAGTACCGACCGCAAGGTCCAAATGAGATAAATTTGTCGTGGAGGCAGACAAAAATGTAGGGACCCCAGTGTTGAGGCAAACTAGATCTGCTTGGTGGAAGACGTCTAGCAATAGTGAGCCACGTGGACAAGGATGTGGAGATCCCCAAAGCGGGTGGTGGGCATTGAAGTCCCCAACCAGCAAATATGGGAGTGGAAGCTGACCAAGAAGATGAAGGAGATCAGCTCGTGCCACTGGTGTGGGCGATGGAATGTATACAGTACAAAGAGAGAACGTGTATCCGGAAAGGGAACGGACAGCGACAGCTTGGAAGGAGGTGTTTAAATGGATTGGGTGATAATGGAGAGTTTCATGGAGAAGAATCATGAGTCCTCCATGTGCTGGAGTGCCTTCAACAGAGGGGAGATCATATCGGACAGACTGAAAATGAGGAAGAACAAAGCGGTCATGGGGACGCAGCTTTGTTTCCTGAAGACAGAAGATGACTGGCGAGTAGGATCGGAAGAGGATCGACAATTCATCCCGATTGGCTCGAATACCGCGGATATTCCAGTGGATAATGGACATAGGGTGAACAGAAAAAGGAGGAATGTGACCAAGGTCGCTGTCAACTCAACGACTGCTCTGAGCTTGCGACCGACAGCATGGAATGGCATTCAGTCGAAGGCAGAAGATCTTGATCCATAGGTTGGTCAGGAGCAGCTCCTGCCACCAGCAATCGGCCGGTTGATCGGCCGCCAGCAGTGCGCCTCGGCGACACAGAAGACGGCCGAGGGTGATTTCCGCCAGGTGGTGCTGTAGATGGGACATGCCTTGGCGGAGAAGGAGAGGAACTGGGTTTCTTTGTAGCCTTCTTGGAAGTATGATGTTTAGAGGAAGGAGGAACCGATGGTTGGGAAGTTGCTGTACGTAAAAACTCTTCACAAGTATGCTCTTTTTTCGAAGTCTTGGTGTCTGACTTTTGGGCTCGAGATTTAGCAGAACCCGATGAAGGGTGAGCCAGGGAGTGGGCAGGCGAAAGTGGTGAGGTTGAACGGGCGACTTTGCGCTGGCCGATCTGACGACCGTGGCACGAAAGGTGATGTCGCAAGTCTGCGTGGCCGCCTCCTTTGTTGGCCGAGGAGAAGCAAGGACAGTGCTGTATTTTCCTTTCTGAGGCACGGTGGGCTGTCGACTGGTAAATAATTTTCGAGCAGCAAAGGTCGACACCTTTTCCTTTACTCTAATTTCCTGGATGAGCTTTTCGTCCTTAAAAACGGGACAATCTCGAGAGGAAGCAGCGTGGTCACCCATACAGTTGATGCAGCGAGGGGATGGAGGTGGACAAGCACCCTCATGGGCATCCTTGCCACACGTAACACATTTGGCCGGATTGGAACAGGACTGGCTGGTGTAATTGAACCGCTGACACCGATAGCAACGCGTAGGGTTTGGGACGTAAGGGCGAACGGAAATTATCTCATAGCCTGCTTTGATTTTCGAACTTTGTCAAATGTCAAGAAGACAGTGCAGGTTGGAATGATGTTCGTGTCAACCCTTTTCATAACCCTATGAACACCCGTTACGCCCTGGTCAGACAGGTAGTGCTGAATTTCTTCGTCAGACAATCCATCGAGGGAGCGTGTATAAACGACTCCACGTGAGGAATTTAAAGTACAGTGCGGTTCCACCTGGACAGGGAAGGTGTGTAGTAGTGAGGTACGCAGCAATTTTTGTGCCTGGAGGGCACTGACTGTTTCTAACAACAGGGTGCCATTCCACAATCTGGAACAAGACTTTACAGGACCTGCAATTGCGTCGACACCTTTCTGAATAATGAAAGGGTTGACTGTGGAGAAGTCGTGACCTTCGTCAGACTGAGAAACAACAAGGAACTGTGGCAACGATGGAAGAACTGACTGTGGCTGAGACTCAGTGAACTTACGTTTGTGAGCAGACATAGTGGAAGGTGAGGAAACTGCGGAAGAATCGCCCATGATTACCGGCGTCTCCGATGGCGCGCTCCTCCCTTGTGGGGGCCCTCTCTGAGCGCACTCCCGCCTTAGGTGATTGTTCACACCTCAGGTCACACCTCCCGACAAACGGATGGAGGGACCAATCGGCACTTTCGGAAGGTATCAGCTCGGGTAATCACCCCTCCCTGGGCCTGGCCGTTACCAGGGGGTACGTACGTGTCCTACCTGTCTACCCGGGGCGGGGAATCACGCGTTACCCCGTCACCGGCTATGCATGGAAGTGCATGGGTCGGCCTTCACACACGCACAGGGAGGAAGAAAGAGAAAGGGAAAGGAAAGAAGAGAGGTCTCAAACGCCGCAGCGGAGAAAAGGGTAAAGAGAAGAGGTAAGGAAAAGAGAAGGACAAAGGAAGGATGAAGACATACAAGCAAGGAAGGCGAAGAATGCGGTACATTTACAAGCGTCCGTCTCCGGACGTAGGCACAAACCATACTCCCAGAGGGGGAGAAAGGGATGGAAAGAGCCAGAGGTGAGGGGGGGGGGCAAAGATGGGGGATGGGGAAGGATGCGGACAGGGAAGGTATGCAGCCCGGAAAGGAAGGAAGGCCACATTAGCTCGGGGTCCCGTGCTCGCTACGCACATATCCACAAAAGAGTTGTGGATCCCCTGGGGGGAGGGGAGAAGGTGATGGGGCTGTGGTTAGGAAGAGGTAGGAGGAGGAAACAGAGTAGCTGAGGCAAAAGTTAAAGACAGTCACATTGTATGGAGAGTCTCATACTTTTGGTGAGCTTCAGCGTAAGACAGGCGATCCAGGGACTTGTATTCTTGGATCTTCTTTTCTCTCTTGTAAGCTGTGCAATCCAGTGAGCGAGGGGAGTGGTGGTCAGCACAATTGACACACACAGGTGGCGCAACACAGAAGCTTCCCTCACGTAGTGGGTGTCCACAGTCACCACACAGAGTGTCCGTCATACAGCAGGAAGACATATACACAAAACGCAAGCACCGAAAGCATCGCATAGGTGGAGGGACATATGGCAACATGTCACATTTGTAGCACATAACTTTGATCTTCTCTTGGAGGACATCCCCCTCAAATGCCAGAATGAAGGCGCCGTTATCGATGCGGTTGTCTTTGCACCCCTTCTGCACACATCGAACAAAATGAATGCCATGCTGCTCCAGATTAGCCCGGAGTTCCTCATCAGTTTTCACAATGAGGTCCATATAAAAAATCACTCCCTGTGCCATATGCAGAGATCGGTAGGGAATAATAGACACTGGGAAATTGGAAAGACGATCACAGGCACAAAGGGCTGTAGATTTGGTAGCAGAAGAAACGTTGGTCAACAGGGAGCCCAACCGCATCTTACTAAGAGACTCCACCAAATTTTTCCTCGATTTTTTCCACAAAAAACCAAGGATCTGTGGCAGTGAATACGTCCCCATCGGTCCTAGTCAGACGAGGTAACGGGGAAAGAATGTGTTTCATCCCAAGATGGTGAGCCTGGCTCTCCTACCATGGCATAGGTAAGGCAAGGGAGCTGGGTCATATGAAGCAGCATTCAATGATCCTTCACCATTGGAAGAGAGGGCCTTAGAGAACGGCCACATTTTTGCATCTTGATACGCTTCAAGTGCCAAGCGTCCTCCCTGGTACCACACACTCTGACCAGAGGCTCTCTCCACAGGCGCCACCCAGCAACAGCAAGGTGGCTGTTGCCGTGAGTTCTGATGCTCCAAGAAGACAAGCAACCATTCCTTAGCATATATGGGGAGGGAACAGCTCAGGTATCAGTAGTGTGATCCCTGTGTTATCAGGGGCTCAGCCATATGGGTGCATAACAGCCCCCGCACACGGACTGGTGACCTAGCAGGGTGAAAGGGGGCTACAGCATGAAAGGGGAAGGAAGGAGGGAGAACACACCGTAGATGTCAGGCAGGGAGCTCTTCCCCAAATTGCTCACACTAAAAACAGGAAATTTTGAAGCGGAGGTCAAACCTCAAGTAGGGACCTAAACACCTAAAAGGACGAAAGAAGCGGCAGAAGGAACAAAATTACAAGGAATACAGGAAACCAGGTGCATAGCCGAGTCAATATAAATCAGTACACTGAGAGAGGGTGAAGGAGGGGTAATGGGCAAGGAGTAAGGATGAGGAGAGAGGGCAGGGTGAAGGAACTGCAGGCAGGGAAGGAAGAATTGACTGCATTGGTTTGGGGCCCCAAATGCGGCATGCACAAACTGACGAAAGAACCGTGAGTCCTCTGAGGGTCAGGAATAATTCGGTGTAGTGCTCTTCTGCGTATGTGAATCAGTTGACAGTGTTTGCGTAAGATCCTCTGAACATCTTGGACTAATACTCGTCTCAATCCACTGGTATTTGTGCATCGTCGATGAATTTCTGTTTCTTCATTTCCGATGAAATATGCTTGCAGAAATTTATGGTCTTCATTGGGTGGTGGTAGTAATGATCCGACGTCGTAAAATAATTTTTCTTGGATGGGAAAAACATAATCGATTTCATCTCTTTTAGTGTAGATCGAAGTGAAAACGAAAGAGTCGTTTGGAAGCTGGCGTTGAAGGTCCCATATGTTGAAGACAGTGTTTTGATGCCGAAATTTTCCCGGTCATGCAGAGTTAAAATTCATGCGGAGGTGCTTCCAGTGGCGGTAATGGATTTCTTTCATTCATGCAACAGAACCCTGCTGTTTCTGTAGCGAATTCTTTCGCATTGTAAAATTGGCAAATGTTGTCCATTTCTCCTATTACAGCGTGTTTCCATTTGTTATATTCTTGACTACTCACATTTCACTTTGTTTTTATTCACTCACTGGACTACTTTTTCGGTTCCTCCCTTCATCACTGATAAGAAACTGATATTTGACCCCTACCAATGAACAGCCCCACCGGTGGCGAATTCCAGAACATACCAAAAAGGCTTCGAATGATCCACATTGTTCCAAAACATTCAACTTTCGAAAGTATTTTGGAATGTTCCACAATGATCTGGCATTTTCCGGGATGTTCCCGACCTTTCTGGAATATTCCCGAACGTTTCAGACTACTCCCGAACATTCCAAAACATCTCAGATCATTGTGAAGCATATTGAAACTTTCTTGAATGTTGTGCAATGCTCTCGAACAATCTCGTAAGCTCCTGAATGATCTTGAATGCTCTCGTATGTTCTGGAATACTCTTGAAGTTTCTAGAGGGCTAAGCTTCCCCAGCCCCTATATCTTCAAAAGCAAGCCCTTCAGGTAAAAGTGGGAACCTTTTTCATGGATGGGGGACAGGGGCTACCACACCATATAACTCCCTTGATCGTACTGACGTTCGTTTCAGAGTTTTAGTGATATGAACATTGAACACTTGCTTCTATAATATAAATATTTGTGAGATGTGCTAAGAACAAATATTAAAAGTGCGCACGATGCCTAAATGCAGCAAAGCCGTAAGGGGTAAATTGTGTTCTGGAGGTGTAACAGCAGGATGGCGTGGAGTGGAGGGTAATAGCGTCTGGAGGTGTAACAAGACGGAGGGGACGGATGGAGGATACAAGCATGAGGGAAGGTAGGTCGCCGAAGTATGGTCATACACTTACGTGTTGCATAGTCTGTAAAATAAAGAGCGAGAAAGTGATTCCCCACTCTATCTACCACACAGTCACAAGACGTAACTTTGGGATGTTTCACAACATTACACCAATCCTCCACTGCGTGCGTTATGAATCACTCATGATGCAGTGCGTGGGGGAGGGGGGGGGGCTGGAGTGTTTATTTATTTTCCACAAACTGCAGTTCACACTGCATGGAATGAAGATATGAGTTGCTAATAACATGAACCCAAAAAATACAAACTCTACGCGATGTTCTACACTGCTATACGGGAAATTGATTCATCCTGTATTGCAGCTGAAGCTTTCTGTCAGGAAATCAAGTGTACCAACGAGTATGGAGATAAAGCTAGAAAATATTCATAAAATATATTCCTGTTTACATATTAACAATAATATTACAATGAGAAAGGGTTAAGAATAAAAAAAAGGAGACGTGATATAAACATTGTTTGCCTACAAAACTACGTTGTACCTACTATCGATGGAGGTCTTCACTGTATTGTATCTTTGTACTCGTCGTAACTTAGCAACGAGTGCTACAGCACCCCGCCTGCCCAACTTGAAAGTGGAGCGCGTGGAGTCTCGCTCTCAGTGTGTGTTCCTCGCTTAGTGGCTTTAAGCTGCAAAATCTGTTCAGTGGAAACACGGCGGTATTTGTTTTCGTGTTGTATGCGATGTCAGATATCCTTGTCTGCCTTCTGTCAACTTGAGGCACACGGATTCAATGTTCCTACATTCCGGTTGGTTGGAGAATAGTCACTCAGTACATTACATCTTAAAAGACCTCGTCTAGAATGTGCTAAGCTGATATCGTGATCAATTACTAGAATCATCTTTTCGATTGTCTTTAACTGTCAGTAGTTCTTTTAGTTGATACTATCAACTTCTATGGATTTGAAAATATCTGTTCCGGGTGCTGAAAGTTTCGTTGTACGTATTTACGGGTAAGTCCTGTTACGCGTGCACTACCCATTATCCTGGAATTAACTGACTGAATATTTTTATGGTATTTGTTTTTACCGTGATTTAAATACTACAAATTACACAAGTTACCTTTTGTTTCGTGGTTAGCACAACGTTTTTTGAGAATTTATTCTTATTTACAAATGCATTTGTTCGCATAAATATTTTTGTTGTGTTTGGATGTGCGATTTTCTGCTTTTCCTGCACTGCAGTTATCTTTTTGAGGTGATATTGCAGTCTAAATCACGGTCAAACGAAACTTCAAATGTTTCTTGTACGGTAATACTAGATACAGTATCTTTTCTCTTTACAAGTACTGTTCCTCGTCCATTACACAGTATATCACACACACGCAAATCACCATATACACAGTTTCCTTTTGTAGTCTAAACATGCTAGAAAGATATTACGACAGCATGATTTCACAAAAATTTTGTATTCAGTTAGAGGTGTTACATTTTCTGTGGATTAAATTATATACATAAAGTTGCCAATTATAAAATTTATTTTACCATTATTCACTACTGAATTATAGATTACGTTTCTATTTTGTCGTAGACGTTGAGTAGATTTTACGGGTAATGTACATGTTTATGGAAATTACTACAGTTATCTTATGCAGGAAAAAAGTGTGAAAAACTTACAAATTCGGTATCTAGTTTGTCACTGAGAGTTTTTCTCCACGCTTGTTGTAGTGTACAACAATTTCAGCTCCTCAGTTAAATTCATTATATGTGATTTTTGGAAGTGGTAAGCTATCTCACCGCTGACTGTAAACAAAGTCTTTGTGGACCTACACTCTGGTAACATCGCGTTTTGTGTAACCCTCCTGTCGTAACATCTGTGTAACATGTTTTGGAGGCAAAGTACTTGTAAGTAGAAAAAATGCTGTATTTAAAATTAGCGTATTAAAGCATTTCAGTATTTATTCCTCCGACTATTCGATTGCAGTATCACATCAAAAAGACAACTACAATGCAAGAGATGCAGAAAACCACACACGCAAACCTCACAGAGCTATTTATGTAAACAAATGCATTTAAAAATGAGAATAAATTCCCGAAATGAATTGTGGTAATCGCGAAAAAATAAGTAATTGACAAAAACATTTATTGATGAATGAAATAAAGTATGATTTTTATCCATTTCCATGTTTTGTGCAATCTTTCAAAATTTGTAGTCGGCATGTATAACTAATTTCGTGCTCTTGAAATATTGTAACATAACATAATCTTGCCAGTCAATACACACGTCCAGACTGCTTGTGATAGAGGGTAGCTGCTTATTGTAAATTGTGTGTTTTATAATTTATTTTAGTGCTTATGGAGCACGTGACCGCAATTCTGTTTTTTTTTTTTTGTGTAACTGGGCTTTTACCGGCAGTTTCCACCCCAGCTCCTAGCTTTCTACATTTACAACGTTCGTGGGATTATTTCTTCATTTTCATGATTCATTTTGAACGGCTTAGGATGAAATTACATTTTTGGGTTGTCGGATGGAGTATAACGCAGGACCAGCATTCCACTAGATGAGCGAGGGGCACCTGCCGAAGCCACGCTCTAACTGGCTGTAAGGACTGACTTCAACAGCCCAAGATTGAATCCAGACAGTCCCTGTCTCACCAGCTTCACACGTTGCTGTGCAGTCACTCTAATAGATTGTACAATTCGTAGCTCTGTGACTGCATGTGATCACTTGTTGCACTCCATAAAATTTGAGAAAGTGCCAATTCTTGGAGAGGACGTACTTTCCGATTGCGGACTTTGCGACTTCTCTCTTTTATCGCAACAAATGATTTTTGCTCTTTCCGAAAACTGCATTTAGCTTTACAGAAGAAGCATAGATGAGCACACCTACAGAATAAAATGGATGTGTTTTTCAGGGTCGACTAAAATACTCTGCCGTGAAAAACGGAATATAGTCCCTCCAAGGACCCTCACATCTTGTATGCACACAGAGAACAAGCCCATAATGGAATCTGCCGAAGAACCCTCTGAGTAAACGCCAATTTACCAGAATTAGCTAAGGTTTTAGTTCAAGATCAGCTTGCAAATTACTTAACATCAAATAACCCTCTGAATAAATACCAATCTTATGAAAGTGACTGATGAACTGAACAAGCTATGGACAAGGGAGAGGCGACAAATGTGTGCTTTGCGGATTTCAGCAAAGCTTTGGACACTTTCGATTTTGATATTCTACTTGCTAAACTCACAAGTCAAAAGTATTCTTCAGTTGCTGGAGTCCGCAGCTCGTGGTCTAGTGGCTAGCGTTGCTACTTCTGGATCATGGAGTCCCGGCTTCTATTCCCGGACGGGCTGGGGATTTTCTCTGCCTAGGGATTGGGTGTTTGTGATGTCCTTATCATTTCATCACCATCATCATTCGTAACAGTAGCTGGAGTGTACTGAGAACAAAATTTGACTGTGATAAAATTGGGACTTTGTACGGGCGCTAAAAACCGCGCAGTTGAGCGCCTCACAAACCAAACATAATCATACATACCACCAACAGTGTGTAATTATCGGAAGAAAGAGATCGCAATGGAGTAATGTTGGATCAGAGGTCCCACAAGGATCAATGTTGTGCAGATTAATTTTCTCGTTGTATGTTAGACATGTCGACTATTATGTTCCATTGCAAATATCATTTACAATCTGACGACTTTCTGTTGTACCTAAGAGCAGTCCTAAAAACCTGCGCACAGCCATCCAGTACATAAATCCTGACTTACTTGCTTTAGCAAAGTGGGCGCAGGACACTGATTTGAAACTTAACTCACATAAAACGCAAGCAACCTTAGTCGCACACAAATGACTTATTACACTTCCGTTCACAGAATCTCTTCCAACCTTTATCCTATACAGCACGGAAACTTTTCTTCTTCTGCAAGGAACTTGAGGGTGATTCTGGGCCAGCACGTAGACTGGACTGAATACAAAACTTCAGTCTGTGTGAAGGTGTCAGGATCACTTCATACACTACAGAAATATATGAAAAAGTATTTCCTCTTGGGCTTAAAAACAAACTCTTGGTGTCTATTATGATGATCATATTCTCCTAGGACTTCGTATGAGAGCTCACGCCGGTGGAACTGGCAACCCATGCTTGTGTGCGACGCATTTGTGACGTACACAGTTTGTACCAAATCGCTCCTACCTACGAACAGTGAAGATGGCAACTGCCGATAAGCGTAGAGATTATCATACCCTGATTTTTCTCTATTGTCTTCACAATAACAGCACTACTCTTTACTTATCTTCAACCCTTACGCTACTACCTGAACAACACAGCAGAAATACTCCTTCTCAACGAAGTAAAATCCTCCATGAACCACAACACAACACTGTCATATTCTCTAAATCATTTTCTGTAGCAGGAACCCGATTTAGGAACAATATTCCTCAAAATACCTGAGAAATTGAAATCCTTTAATCTTCAAAACATACCTAATGTCCCACCCTCTAGCACAATGCACTTAATCTTATCTTTAGTGTTATTACCAGTTATTACGCTCATTATTACTATTGCCTGTTATTACTCTTATTAATAAAGCAAATTATTAAGTTCGTTATGTAAAACTGATCTACATTATTCATAGCGTCTCCACTATTTTATCGTCATTATTAGAGTTGCTACTATTATTATTATTATTATTATTACCAGTTATTTTTAACAGTAATGCAAATTAATATTATGTTAACTGAATCTTCCGTCGGTTCGTAATAGAATAACATAATAATAAACAAAAGGCGCTAGTTTGCTTTTATTCTGCAGTATTAATTTATTGTACTCATCGGTTTTCGGCTGAAAAGTCCTTCAGACATTTACTGACTTGTCACCAAAGAAGTTACAATGTTTACAAACGACATTGGAAAAAAAATTGTAGGTCTAGACTGAAACACAAACGCACTGAAGTGACATGCATTACCACCACACTGTCAGAGACGTAACTGACTGTGCGTTTGTGCTCCAGTCTAGATGTGTAACTTTATTTCCAATGTCGTTTACAAACATTGTCACTTCTCTGGCGACAATAGTCAGTAAATGTCTGAAGATGGCCTTGTAAGCAGAAAACCAGTTAACATGAGAAATTAATACTGTATAACAAAATCAAATTATCGCCTCAGTTTATTATTGAAATTACTGTTATTGTGACTATTATGTATTATTTATTGTGTGTGTTTTCCCTGAGATATGTTAGAGAGGGCCTTAAGATCCTAATCTGGTCAGACTAAATAAAGAATAAATAAACAAATATCGTAGTGATTAATTTGTGCAGCAGGGAGTGCATAGATGTTGGATATGTAGACCACAGTCGTGTTTATGTTGTACTGGTGAGAATTTGCGACTGACACCGCGCTTTCTTTGATGTTGGATCGGTTTCGATAAGGACTGTACGAAGAAGCGACTGACAAATCGGAGAGACACTAAAATTACCACAGTTATCTGAATTATCATCAGCGTTGACTCTAATACAGCATAGAAAATGTCGCCGCGCCAAAGAAACGTGAAAATTTCTCGTGTACAGCGTGACACACAAGCAAATCTGCCTCATATTGTGGTTGCTGAAGGCATTTACCTGTTACATCCCGCGGTACTAAGTCTCCTCTTTAGCTGAGTCAGAGACAGCAAAGTACTTGGAAGAGCATCTATACGGAATGGATAGATTCTTCAAAAGAGGTTATGCTGATTAATTTACTTTTAAATCATATGTAACAACAAAGGTATGAAAATAAGAAAAACATGTCGAAAAAACGCCATGTTACTAATAGAGTTTCGTGGAGCCCTTATTCACTTCCCAAGGAACACCAGCATTCTGCGAAACACAATTTGAGAAACGCTAATGTACTGTACATGTGAAGGGTAGAAGCATGTTATAAGCGAATGAAGTTGCATTTCGTAGTCAATTGTTCTACTATAAATTCTAGCAGCAATAAAAAGTATCCCCAAGACTGTAAAAGGCGTGCCTGGATTTGAATGTGTTAAAAGGAGTATGAAACCCACAAAGATACTTGTGAAACGAAATGCAATCGCAAGGCATGAGAATTCAGCCAGTACATGTCAAGCACTCGGATGTAATGAGTTCCTTTTGAAATTGTAGACATCAAGTCACGACTCGTTTTCAGTCTTAAACGATCTCGACTCTGCTGCTGAGAACCGTATATATTACGTGGCACTGAGATTTCATTATTATATGCTAACATTAAAAGGAGACCGAATTTATCTATAATTACATTTTCCTTTTCGTACTGGAAAACTCACTGCCACGTTTATCACCTGGAAAATGTGCATTTAACAAACAGTATGTTCTTCATTTATATCTTTCCATTCGTCTGGTACTACACACCAGCCGCTTGGAGCGCTGTTATCGCTTCCGCTTTTGCATTGTTTTGCCTTATATGTGAGAGTTCCGCGGCTGTTTATTGTAGACTGTACTTCTACCACCATTCCCCGTCGGCTGCCTGTCAGGCAATGCACTAGTGCAAGAACCCCTACCATGTCACTGATCACAGGCTTGCTTATGGCTAGCCTCCTTGGACTAAATGATGTGTTTTACATCGTGATTGTGTCCTTTCTTCCTGGGATTGAGCTTAAGGTGGTTTGCGAACTTCAGTTTATTCCTCATCGACACACTTCTACATTGTTTCAACTGTCGGAATTAAGTATTGTTATAGCGCATACATAAAACTCTGGAAGACTTTGCTCAAAGTGCGTTTCTATGAAACATGTACATGTTTCTATGAAACATGTAAATTTGGACACAAGACCAGCTTTTGTATTTCAACATGTGTTCAGTGTTCTAGTAACAAATTACGACTATCAAAACGGTGCAAAATCCGATTTGCAGGTTTCCAACCACATCTTCTTCGGCTGTCAGAAGAGACACGAGGCTACATTTCAACTACTACATCATCTTATCCACGCGGGCTGCTGTTGGCCGACTGCTGTAACAGTGCTGCTGTACGTATGAGATTTCAAATTATGCTGTATCTTATTTCCATTGTAACAGAGGGCTATTCTCCTTTTTAATATCATGTAACTGTAATTTAGTTTTTATGTCGACGCCTAAATTCCCTGTGTGTGTGTGTGTGTGTGTGTGTGTGTGTGTGTGTGTGTGTGTGTGTGTGTACTTCAATGATTTTATTTTTAATTGTGTGAGTTCCTACTCAGCGCTGTTGCACGCCCCAAACACACACACACACACACACACACACACACACACACACACACACACTAAAAACTCGCTATTCAGGTGCAAAATGAAAATATTTATTTAAACTTGTTATTGATGTTTATAAAGCACACTAAATTTTTATAATGGCAAGTGAAAAGTGAAAACGAAATACTAATCCACAAATCGGATGCAATGTCCCGATAAACTGCTTGGTAGGTGCTCAGAGCAGCTCGCTGTAAGCAATGGTGTGTTGCTGTAATAGCAGCGCAGCGACAGGTCTGCTTATCTTTTAACAGGCGTAATCTATTTTGGAACATAAATGTATGAGCTCTACACAGGTCGAATCCAACTTCAGTTTGCTTAATGGATCTTCTCCTGCTCTCACATGCAGGAAAAGTGGACACATGAGACCATTATATGAAGGGCTTATTTCAATAGTGGTACAAGTTCACTTTTTTCCTATAATGCTTCTGAAATTAATGATCCAAACGAACAGAAAGAAAAGTTCATCTCTAGCAAGAAGCCATATGCTTGAATATTTCTGGTACCTCAACTGCATATTTTTCAGCGCTCATATAACTTTAGGACTCTGTATCTCAAAATGAACAAAAATGAACAAAAATGGACTTGTACCACTATTAAAATAAGCCATTCATATGACTATGTGGGTAGGGATCATGTCGGATTGGTGTATGGAGATTCAAAATCTCGTCGCCGCCGGAAGGAATTCTGTCACTTCTGTAGCACAGCTGCTACAGCTGTATGTGCGACTACTCTCGCTGGTGAGGGTGATTATTCCCATCCACATAATACTGCTGTAATTGACGAATTATCCGCTGGTGGAAGATACCTGATACATGGACTGCAATAAAGTGTCTCCGGATCTGGACTTCACATAAGAAAGATTGTTTCCAACCTCTGATGCACTCTATGAATTTTTTGTTGGTGTAAAAACAAAAAAGGTTTCATTATGGTTCAGTGAATATTTAAAAAAGAAACCACGTTTTCACGTTTCGTTTTTAGAGCATCATCTTCATCATCATTATGATAATCATGATGTTTATCGCCGTAATCAGTTATTAGGCATGAACTATTGGCTAAAACAGTTTTCGTATGACATCTACCCGCCTACCATTACGTCGCCACTGCTGTTTTCTTCTACAGCTACATGTACAGTGGTGTGCAAAAGTACGAAAGTCAATTTTTCAAGAAGTGTCAGTGCCAAGCAACGTACCTCTATGAAACTTGGACCATACTTAGAAAGAACTGCTACAATATAATACAGAAGGTAACTGAAACAATCCGTAATGAGACGAACAGAAATGACACTTTTATTCAAAGGCAATAATTAAACAACGTCGCTGCGATTCATGATGGTGCCTTGGATATTACAAAAGGCGAAACATCATTCTTTTTAATGTGTTATCACCAAGTGCAGGAACGTGTGTTCCCATGTGGCCACAAGGTTGGTAATTTCTTATGGAAGGGAGTTCCACTCCTCCACCAATGCGATTTACCATTGCTGCATGGTCGTTGGTGCCTGTCAACGTGCTGCAGTACGTCCTCCCAACTCATCCCACATGTAGTGGAGCAGATTTAAGTTCGGTGAACGGGCAGGGCAGTCCATTCGCCGAATATCGTCTCGTTCGAATAGCTTCTCCAGATGCACTGTTCGATGCGGTCGTGCATTGTCGTCCCTAAAGTTAGAGCCCAAAGCACCCCTCAAGGAACTCCCATGAGAGAGAAGTACAGTGTAACTGGTAAATGTACTTTGTTCAGAGATGTGAAGGTCAGTGAGCCGTGCTGCGGCTCGCGTTTGTGCTGTTTGTAGGTTTCCGTCCTCTGTTGGGAGGCTAGACCTTTTCGTTCAGCTGACATGGTTGCTGTTGTTTGTCTTTTTCTGGTGTTGCCTGGCCCCACTTGGTTGCGAAAGCGTTACCTGTCCGCTAGTGGCAGCAGCGACGGTTACCGATATGTAGTAACTGTGGCCCTATCTTTGGGGCGACGTTGTTGTTTTTCCGGGTCGTGTCAGTGTGCAGTTCGGTTGGGGACTGAGAAGGAGCCAGATCCGCGCAGTGCGTAAACACGCCAGGACCGCTGGTGGCGAGCTTAGACTGCCGGATTTTTTTTGTTAGTAGGGTTTAAGGGCGCTCAACTGCTGAGGTCATTAGCGCCCAGTCACTGGTGTTAGAGCAAATGGAATCTGCTAAAACTCAAGGGGATGGGGGGACACCAGAAGTACCTGACAAAGATGCAGATAAAAGAAGTAAAAAGGTTAAATGTCTTTGGACAAGCCAGTTAAAGTTATAAAACGCAGAATACGAGCAGCTGCTCGAGCGTCATCAGCTAAAACATCCGGTAAAGTAGATGGCAGGGACAGGATAACACGAAATTGACTAAAACGGGGACACGACAATAAAACATGGCGCACTGTTAAAGCCTGACCACAAGGGCACTGCGGGGCTGGATCACCGGAGAGCAGGTAGCGGTGGCTAAACCGGCAATGCCCAATCCGCAACCTGGTCAGAAGGACCTCCTCGCGCCGAGATGGTCGGGAGGATGTTGTCCAAGCAGTTGGGAGCGGTTTTACTGCCCGGAGCTTGTTTCCTTGGAGGGATGACCAAGCATCCCACCACAACAACACAAGCCTCTTGCATACATCCCCACGAACGTCAGATGACGGGACACAATGGGAGGCTGGCCGAGGCAGGAGGACTGCAGCCTTGGCTGCAGCATCCGCAGCCTCATTCCCAGGCACTCCTACATGTCCGGGAACCCACAGAAAGCTGACAGAACCACCATTATTAGCGAAAGAATGGAGGGACTGCTGTATCCGTTGAATCAAGGGATGGACCGGATAGGGAGCTCCAAGGCTCTGAAGAGCACTGAGTGAGTCAGAGCAGAGTACATACGATGAATGGCGGTGGCGGCGGGCATACTGAACGGCTTGATGGAGAGCAAAAAGCTCGGCCGTAAAGCTGGAACATTGGTCGAGGAGCCGGTATTTAAAGGTGGCGGTCCTGACGACAAAGGTACAGCCGACACCATCGTCAGTTTTGGAGCCATCGGTGTAAATAAAGGTGTGACCGGCAAGTCGAGCACGAAGTTCGACAAACCGTGAGCAATACACTGCAGCTGGAGTACCCTCCTTCGGGAGTGAGCTGAGGTCGAGATAAATATGAACCGGAGCCTGGAGCCAAGGTGGTGTCGGGCTCTCACCCTCTCTGAAGGTGGTAGGGAGGGCAAAATCCAATTGTCCAAGCAGGCGACGGAAGCGGACTCCGGGGGGCAGCAGGGCAGACACATACAACCCATACTGACGGTCAAGAGAATCGGCGAAGAAGGACTCGTAAGAGGGGTGGTCGGGCATAGACAACAGCCGGCAGCCATACCGACACAGCAGTACATCGCGCCGGTAGGTCAATGCTAACTCGGCAGCTTCAGCATAAAGACTCTCCACAGGACTAGTGTAGAAGGCTCCGGTCGCAAGACGTATCCCCCGATGGTGGATGGAGTTGAGCCGGCGTAAGAGGGACGGCCGAGCGGACGAGTAGACGAAGCTCCCATAATCCAGCTTCGATCGGACTATGGACCGATACAATCGAAGCAGGACAGTGCGATCCGCTCCCCAAGATGAACCGCTAAGAACTCTTAGGACATTAAGGGAACGTGTACAACGGGCCGCCAAATAAGAGACATGTGGAGACCAACACAGTTTCCTGTCTAACGTGAGCCCTAGAAACTTAGTTGTGTCCACGAATGGGAGAACAACGGGACCGAGATGTAAGGATGGCGGAAGGAACGCTTTATATTGCCAAAAGTTGATACAAACTGTCTTCTCTTCAGAGAACCGGAAGCCATTTGCCACGCTCCATGAGTAGAGGCTGTCTAGACAACGCTGAAGGCAGCGCTCCAGGAGGCATGTTCTCTGGGCACTGCAGTAGATCGCGAAGTCATCGACAAAGAGAGAGCCTGAGACATTAGGTGGAATGCAATCCATAATTGGATTGATCGCGATGGCAAAAAGGGCTACGCTCAAGACAGAGCCCTGAGGTACTCCGTTCTCCTGGAGGAAGACGTCGGACAATACGGAACCCACACGTACCCTAAACTTTCGATCCGTTAAAAAGGAATCAATAAAAAGGGGCAGGCGACCGCGTAGGCCCCACCTGTGCATAGTGCGGAGGATACCTCCTCTCCAACAGGTATCATAAGCCTTCTCCAAGTCGAAGAACACGGCTACCGTTTGCCGCCTTCGCAAAAAGTTGTTCATGATGAATGTCGACAAGGTCACAAGGTGGTCAACAGCGGAGCGGCGACGACGAAAGCCGCATTGGACATTAGTAAGTAGTCGTCGAGATTCAAGAATCCAGACTAACCGAGCATTAACCATGCGCTCCATCACCTTACAGACACAGCTTGTAAGAGAAATGGGGCGGTAACTAGAAGGAAGGTGTCTATCCTTCCCGGGTTTGGGTATAGGAACAACAACGGCGTCACGCCAACGCATGGGGACTTGACCTTCGGTCCAGACGCGATTGTAGGTACGAAGAAGGAAGCTTTTGCCCGCCAGAGAAAGGTGTGCCAGCATCTGAACGTGAATGGCATCTGGCCCCGGAGCAGAGGAGCGGGACAGTGCAAGCACACGTTCGAGTTCCCGCATAGTAAAGGGGGCATTATAAGTTTCCAGATTCAGCGAGTGGAAAGAAGGCCGCCGAGCCTCTTCTGCCTCTTTCCTGGGAAGGAAGGCAGGATGGTAATGGGCGGAGCTTGAAACCTCCGCGAAAAAGCGGCCAAAGGCGTTGGAGACAGCCACAGGATCAACAAGGACCTCATTACCTGAGGTCAGGCCAGGTACCGAGGAGTGGGCCTTAATGCCCGACAGCCGGCGCAGGCTACCCCAAACGACAGAAGAGGGAGTGAAACTGTTAAAGGAGCTGGTGAAAGAGGCCCAACAAGCTTTTTTGCTGTCTTTTATGACTCTACGGCATTGCGCTCGGAGTCGTTTGTATTCTATACAATTCGCCAACGTAGAATGGCGGCGAAAGGTGCGTAAAGCACGTCGTCGAGCACGGATAGCGTCCCTACAAGCCTCGTTCCACCAGGGGACGGAAACGCGACGTGAAGAAGAAGTTGTACGAGGAATGGAACGTTCGGCAGCATTGATGATAACAGCCGTGAGGTATTCGACCTGACTGTCACAACTGGGAAAATCGTGGTCCGGAAAGGTCGCCAGGGAGGAGTACAGTCCCCAGTCAGCTTTTGGTATGTTCCAGCTCGAAGGACGTGGGGATGGGGTGTGGTGCAGGAGACGAACGATACAGGGGAAGTGGTCGCTCGAATAGGTGTCAGAAAGGACATACCACTCGATCCATGGGCAAGAGTGGCAGAACAGATCGAGAGGTCCAGGTGGGAGTAGGTATGAGTAGAGTCCGAAAGGAAAGTCGGGGCGCCGGTATTGAGGCAGACAAGATTGAGATGGTTGAAGACATCCGCCAAGAGTGAGCCTCTTGGACAGGACGCAGGAGAGCCCCAAAGGGGATGATGGGCATTGAAGTCGCCAAACAATAAAAACGGCGGGGGAAGCTGAACGATCAGGTGCATCATGTCAGCCCGACTAACAGCAGATGATGGTGGTGTGTAGATGGTACAAACTGAAAAAGTAAAAGCAGAAAGAGTAATGCGGACAGCTATGTTTGGAGTGGGGTGGTCAACGGGATGGGAAAGGTAATAAACATCGTCCCGAACGAGCAACATGACCCCACCATGAGCTGGGATACCGTCCACAGGGGTGAGGTCATACCGCTCCGAGGTATAGTGGGTAAAGGCAATATGGTCAGTCGGGCGCAACTTGGTTTCCTGGAGACCAAGGACGAGCGGACAGTGCAGGCGGAGGAGCAGTTGTAATTCCTCCCGATTAGATCGAATACCTCTTATGTTCCAATGAAACAACGCCATCGCTAGTCAAAAGGTTGGGGGAACGAGACGGGGGAAGAGCTGGTCACCTCGACGGCCGCGGAGGGCCAGGTTGCGAGGGAACTACGCTACAACCGATGGGAGGCGGATCTGGTTCCATCGACTCGTCGCCAGCTGCGGCCGCTGTCCCTGGTTGTGTAGGATGGGCCGCATCATTTGCCGACGAAAGGCCGGCGGAGCACCTGGCAGCAGAGCGTCCCGGCGAAACTGAGGACAGCCGGGAGCAGCGACTCACGGATGGAGCGTCAGACATAACGCGCCGGGGTGGAGAGGGGGATAGAGACTTCTTCTTGGAGGCCTTCTTGGAAGGCCGAGGAGGCACAGGGATGGTGGGCTGGACCCGAAGAAGGTCCTCACGCGCGGGGTCCGTTTTGGAATGCCGGACCTCGGAAGTTGGGGTCCGGAACATTTCCCCGATGGACGCCTGAGAAGAGGATCGCTTCTCAGGTGGCGTGGGGGGAGGAGGAGGAGGAGGAAGGGTGGCCCCTGGGGCAGAAGGGGTGGGGGCCACAGGGGAGGAGGATTTGGAAGGGAGGGATTTGGGAGGCGGAGGCAGAGCCCCCTGATGGGCGGAGGAGGCGGAGGGGGGACAGGATAGGGGTGAGGATACCGCAGAACGAGTGGACACAACTGAGGCAAACGAGGTGGTCAATGGCACGGGATGGAGGCGGTCGTACTTCTTCCGGGCCTCAGAATAAGAGAGCCGATCCAAAGTTTTGATTTCTTGTATCTTCTTCTCCTTCTGATATGCAGGGCAGTCTGAGGATCTAGGCGAGTGGACGCCAGGACAATTAACGCACCGAGGTGGTGGGGTGCATGCATGTTCCTCACGAAGAGGACGTCCACAATCGCCACAAAGGGGCTCAGCCTCACACTGTGATGACATGTGCCCAAAGCGCAAACACCTAAAACAGCGCATAGGAGGCGGGACATAAGGTCGCACGGCACACCGGTAGCACATCACCTTTACCTTCCCGGGAGAACGTCCCCCTTGAAGGCGAGGATAAAGGCCCCGGTGTCGATGCGATGGTCTTTGGGGGCGCGCTGGACTCGCCGGACGAAATGCACGCCTCGGCGCTCCAGGTTGGCCCTGAGCTCCTCATCAGATTGTAGCAGGAGGTCACGATGAAAAATAACCCCCTGCGTCCTATTTAGTGCCAGATGCGGGACAATGGATACTGGGATGTCCCCTAGGCGGTCGCACGCCTGGAGCGCCGCCGACTGTGTGGCGGAGGTGGTCTTGATAAGGACGGACCCTGAACGCATCTTGCTGAGAGCCTCGATTTCCCCAAAGACGTCCTCAATGTGCTGAACAAAGAACATGGGCTTGGAGGTGGCGAACGTCCCCCCATCGGTTCGAGAACAGACCAAATAGCGGGGGAAGTACTTCGCCCCAAGCCGGCGGGCCTGTCCCTCCTCCCATGGAGTGGCCAAGGGGGAAAGGGCAGGAGAACCAGAACTAGAAATGGTACCTTTTCTTTTGAAAGACTCGGCCGCAGAGCGACCTGATACATGTTGACGTTTCATCTGCAAAACGTCCGCCCCGATACCACCCACTCCGACCAGGGGCTCTCCCCACGGGCGCCACCCAGCCGCAGCAAGGGCCACCTGGCAGGATGACCATTGCCGGGAGTCCTGATGCCCCAAGGAGACGGGCATCTACTCCTTGGCCGATGTGGGGAGGGTGCAGCTCAGGTATCGGCAGTACGATCCCTGTGTTGTCAGGGGGCCACAACCTAGAGGGTACATGACGACCCCACCACAATGGGCTGGCTACCGTGCTGGATTTCTGGTGCCATGGAAAGTCCATCATGATCGCTGGTGCAGATGGAGATGCACTATGGGCGTAACTTGGACAACCCATCAGGCGTTTAGGCCCAATTTGAGGAATAGTGGGTATGGTTACAACGCCGGTGCAATGCTGAGTGCCAAGGTCTTACTGCACTTAGGACCAGTGGTACACCATGTAAGGTGTCCTTCCCCAAAAGGCTCATACTTCTGTAGAAGTTTGAAAAATGGAGGTCAAACCCCAAGGGGGACCATTACATGGAAGGCCGAAACGGTTGAAACTCCTTTTAGTCGCCTCTTACGACAGGCAGGAATACCTCGGGCCTATTCTTACCCCGGACCCGCAGGGGGGAGACTGCCGGATCGAAGGCCTCTGGTCACGAGGGTGCACAATCTCGTCGTAAACCGGATCCGGTAAGCTTTAAGTTGAGTGCATTTGGATTCCAAGTAGAGAAACCTCCACCATTGCTAGGTCTTGCGATTCTCCAGTGACTTTCTGTTGCTGCTCGTAGTGTTGCCGGGGCGAAGAGCAGTGAGTGGAGTGCTTGGAGAAGGCGAATCTGATTTGTTAAGTTCAACCAGCGGTATTTTTCCTGCCTTGTGGCTGCTAACGCCCTAGTTACCGGCACTTGGGGTTAGCGTATGTAACGGCAATTTACGTTTCCTCGTCTTGCCGCTGCTGTCCGGTGAAGCGTGTAGTTTTGACAGCTTCCTTCATTGTAGGTTGGTTGGTGGTTCTTCTACTGTGGTGGTAGTGATTCTTTTCTCGTTACGGGCGCCCTGAGCACAGTATTTTGCGGGTGGATTCCAGACCGCCGGTTCCGGCTTTGGCGTATTTTTACATCTTTGCATTTGGTTTATTGGACGTCAGGTTGCCTCAGCAAGATTATCATTGGTCATTCGTTACACTGCCACTAGTCTGAGTTACCATGCTGTGGAGTGAATGAAACTCTTGTCTGCCTATCTCATCACTCGCAAAATTTTTTTTTTTTGCTGGATCTACTCAGAGGTCGATTCCTGGTGCATCGTCTGTGACTGGCCCTAGTGTTTTATTATTGTATTTGCTGTTTTATTGTATGTTTCTAAAATTTTGTATAATTGACGTTCTTGGCGTTACAGCAAGTTTAAATGATTGTGCTACCAAGTTTGCCATCATTTTGTATTACTTATTTGGTGATCAGTTGCTTGTCCTTTTAAATTAACCTTTGCTGTTGTATTTTCTGTTTTACTGTATGTTCTTTAAATTTTTATATAATTGCCATTCTTGGCGTTACAGCAGGTTGAAATGGTTGTGCTACCAAGTTTATCATCATTTTGCCTCACCCGTTCGGTGATCAGTTGCCTGTCTTTTAAATTAAGCCGGCCGCGGTGGCCGTGCGGTTCTAGGTGCTTCAGTCCGGAACCACGAGACTGCTACGGTCGCATGTTCGAATCCTGCCTCGGGCATGGATGTGTGTGATGTCCTTAGGTCAGTTCTAAGTTCTAGGGGACTGATGACCTCAGATGTTAAGTCCCATAGTGCTGAGAGCCATTTTTTTAAATTAACCTCTGCTATTGCATTACTGTTTTACAGTATGTTTTCTAAATTTTTAATAATTACTGTTCTTGGCGTTAAAGGACTTCAGCCGTGACTGTGATTACTTGCCTTAAAATTATAATTGGGATCACATTGGCTTGTTTTTAAAGCATTATTTGCTGTGTCTGTATTTTATGCTCATTTGGTAAATTGTAAAGCACTGAAAGCACTATTAATTACACAGTTGTTTATTCCTTCATTAATAACGTCTGATATCTTGATTTATTGCTGAGTCTGGAATTACCGTTTTAAAATAAATGTGTGCAATTACAAAGGGAACCAATAGTAACTGATTACGGCCCCGTCCACAATCGTAACCGAATTCTGCCTTCATTGACTACCAGGTTTCAGCCAGTACGCCTATGCAACATTGTGCCTCCAGAAACCGAATCACCTGGACCACCAAAACGACCGTGTTTGACAATTCTGGACCTACACTCATACGGCGAGATATGGGAACACGTCATCTACCGGAAGGGGTCCTCATTGTGGATCTCAATTTGGCAGGTTGGTCGAAACCTGAAATATTCAGGTTTATGAGGTTTTAGGATGCGTGTGTGGCCTGACGTTGGACTGCATGGGAACGTGAGCGCAAGCATATCCATCGTCCAGCCTCCAGTAGATCTGGTTGGACCAGCAAAAGGGAGAACCTCCATATTGTGCACCAAGCATACGGTATTCCGTCAACGTCTACGCCTGCCACCGAAGAATAATTACTGGGCTCGCTGCAGTATTCTGTGTCATTCCGCATCATAGATTGTAGAGTCGCAACAGACATAATAGGGAATTGTGGTACACTGCTTAGGCTGCCCTTAATGGAACACAAACTTCTGCGCTTGGAGCTCTGCCATGACCGAGAATCAAGGCCTGCTGATGAATGGCTTCACACTGTGTTCAGCAGCGAACCGCGGTTTTGCTCTAAGCCGGATGACCATCGTCGGGGGACATGATGGTGACCTGGGGAGATGGTTCAGTCTCTCAATGTTTTGCAGCTGCACAGTGGCGTTACGCCTGGGGGCATCATGAGGGGAGCCGTGGGGTATGACTTCAGTTCACAGCTTGCAGTGATTGAGGGAACTACACTCATACTCATAAATTAAGGATAATTGCAGAATGTGGTGCCACACAACGTGGCACTACACGAACCTGGCGCTAACTGCATAGGCACATAGGGAACATACATGACACAGATCTGCATTTCCACGGTATTGGCGATAAGTTGAGAAAAGCGTCACGAAACATACGTGCTACAAAACGGCACTGTTTTGCTGCGCATGTACCCCGACATCAATATAGGATATGATCATCATGCACATTTACACAGGCCGCACAACGGGTTGGCATACTCTGGACCAGATGGTCGATCAGCTGTTGTGGTATAACCTCCCATTCTTGCACCAGTGCCTGTCGGGGCTCCTGAAGTGTCGTAGGGGTTTGAAGACGTGCAGCGATACGTCGACCGAGAGCATTCCAGACGTGCTCGATAGGGTTTAGGTCTGGAGAACAGGCAGGCCATTCCATTCACCTGACAGCTTCTGTTTCAAGGTACTCTTCCACGATGGCAGCTCGGTGGGGCCGTGTGTTATCATTCATCAGGAGGAAGGTGGGGCTCACTCCACCCCTGAAAAGGCGGACATACTGGTGCAAAATGATCAACTTGACCTGTTACAGTTCCTCTGTCAAAGATATGCAGGTGGGTATGTGAACCAATCGTAATTCCACCCCACACCATCGAACCACGACCTCCATACAGGTCCCTTTCAAGGACATTGAGGGGTTGGTATCTGGCTCCTGGTTCACGCCAGATGAAAACCCAGCGAGAACCGCTGTTCAGACTATACCTGGACTCGCCCGTGAACATAACCTGTAACCACTATTCCAATGACCATGTACTGTGTTCTTGACACCAGGATTTACGGGCTCTCCTGTGACCAGGGGTCAGTGGAATGCACCTTGCAGGTCTGTTCAGTCGTCTGTAGACTGTGTCTCTCGAGACAACTGTTCCAGTGGCTGCGGTAAGGACACGAGCAAGGCTACCTGTAGTACTCCGTGGCTGTCTGCGGGCACTAATGGTAAGATATCAGTCTTCTTGTCCACTCTGGACATCCAGTACTGTAGCGCCTGACTACGTTTCCTGTCTGCTGGGATCGTTGCCATAATCTTGAGATCACACTTTGTGGCACACAGAGGGCCCGTGCTATGACCCGCTGTGTTTGACCAGTCGCCCTAGTATTCTACCTCTCATAACGTCATCAATATGTGTTCTTTGAGCGATTTTGAACACACAGTCACCATTAGCACGTCTGAAAACGTCTGCACACTTACTCGCTGCACCGTACTCTGGCATGCACCAACGCACCTCTGCGTATGTGGACTGCTGACAGCGCCACCGTGCGACGATCGCAGGTCAAATGCACCGCATGGTCATACCCTGAGCTGATTCAAACCCGCAAACCGCCCAACAGATCGTTGTTTCACCATGTATCAGCATTATCCTTAATTTATGAGCATGAGTGTATGACGGCAGAACGGTATGTCACGGGGATATTGCAACCTAATGTGTTACCTATCATGCGGCGATATCGTGTCTCCTTTTTCAACCGGGAAATGCTCGCCCACAATTGGTACACATTTGTCTGCGTTCTGTTGAAGTTCTGTGGCCAGCAAGATGTCCAGATCTGTCCCCAATATTTGTGGTACCAACTCAAATGTTAGTTCGTTCCTGTGCGAGTATCAAGGATACAAGGATATAACGGACCTCGCCTATGGAGGGGATGGAATGGGTTTATGACACACTTCCCAAGCGAATCTGTGAACGCATCCAGCGAAGGGGGAGGGGGGGGGGGGTGTGTGTGCAAAGTCAAAATGATAGTATGCTTCTATTTGGAAGTTCCTTATAAATTTTATTCGATTTTATAACCGCTGAAGTAACATCACGCACCGTCTCAACCTGTGAAGTTTCATTTCGTTGCTTCTCCACTTCTGGGTGATACACTGCTTTTTGTCAGGCAGTATAATTACTAGACTACGGAATTGTGGGAGTAAAAAGAGCATTTTATGCATCTAAAACAAGGTCTTTCAGTACCTCATCTACGTTACATAAAACCTAAAGGAGGCCCTGAAAAAGTATTACACAGGAAAACTAAACATTATGTGAAATAGTTTATATGAATATGGTATCTGTTCTTTGGGACATAACTTGCGAATGTGGGTCTCACGGGAGGCGTGCCAGAGTTAAGTCCCGGCAGTCGCACTATCCTCTGTGTCCTTGGTGACTCAGATGGATAGTAAGCTACCATGTAGTGGATAGTAAGCTACCATGTAAGCAGGAGGTGCCGGGTTCGAGTACCGGTCAGAGCACACATTTTCAACTGTCCCCGTTGTCTTATATCAACACCTGTATGCAGCTAAGGGTGTTCACTTCATTGCAAATACTATGTTGACCTATGATCATACTGTTACTCACTAAAAACAAGAAAAATGAAAACATACATAATTGCTCAACACATGAGACATTACACTATTTTAATGTTCAAACTGATCCAAAATCTGTTTAGTTTTTCCAAGATAAAAATACAGTATAAAACACATGTAGCATATGATGAAGTAAGTATAATATGTAATTTAATTAATTCCGGATAAACCAGTACAATCAAACCATAGTTGGCTTCACAGTAAATAATTAAAACTTTTTCTAGGTTATCCAGAAATAAAACTGTGACATTTGTCAGTGAATTTACATGCCGAAATAGAACGTTCTACACCAGTGGATGTGACAGGGATGTACGTCAGCTGCCGCGCACGTTGGACAGGAATGCTGTATTCAGGGCAGCTGGATTTTCCGCTAATTATCTACGCAGCTGCGCGCAAGTCCTTCAGGCCGGTATCCTTCTAAACATTTGCATATTCGGCCGCACTTTTGCTCCCGCTTCGTTAGTTTTGTTTTTAACTTTCTTCAGTAAGGAAATGTTCTCCTAGATAGGTCTCCATTTCTACATCGGAAATAATCGTGCCGTAAATGTGAGATTGGCTACACTATAAGCCAAGTCCCGTTTGGTTTATGGATTTTTGCGGATTTTTCTTTTTATGGAGTTACAGAGGCGGCATTCTCCAGCAGCTTTTTCAGTTACCTTCTTGCCAACCCGAAGATGTTTATTGCTGTATTCCACTTCTACTAATCACGTGCACCAGCGAGTAACAACAGGTTCTGGTGGAAAGGGGACATCTGGAGGTTGCTTTTTGTGTACACTTATACTTGATGGTGCCTTACAAAAATTTTCTTTGGGCTAGAGATTAATTTATTTACCTTAGGGAATTACAGCCTTAAGTTCCTCTGCTATACGGTTGATACCATGTCCTACAATAGTTACATGCAACATCAAAGCGTAGGAGACATGAAGCAATCGAAACTTTACAGCCATCTGCGGCCTCTATGAAGGCCAGAAGCACGTTGTTTCTGTCCACGCCAATTGGATATAGCGCTTTCAGTCCACTGTTGACAAATGTGCAGTTGTGTGCTAGTTGGTATTTGGGACGATATCGATACCGGCAAGATACTGGTTCCGGGAATTCCAAGACCGTATCAAAATCTATATTGTAGTTTCTGAGACTAGCCTCGACACACAAAAAGAAGCGAGCATGGGACTTCAGTTTATGTATGTATGTAGAGAGAGAGAGAGAGAGAGAGAGAGAGAGAGAGAGAGAGAATTTAATAAAACATTTTTATTTAGTTACTAAAACGTGACTAAACCTTACATCCATGCAGTAATGTTTGGTTATTTTGCTTCTGACGGATGACGCATACAAAGTTTGTTCAAAGAGCAAACGATAATTTTATGTGATATTATTACAATTTAAAAAGTTTCAGATTTTTTACTCTACTTCTACTCTGAAATCTTGCTGCTTGCCGAGTTTTGATTCTAGGTCAACGGGAAGTACCCCGTAGGTTCTTGATACGTATACCCATTCCTAAGAAAAATGGTTCTTAACAGTCGGACAGACAGACAGACGGACGGACAAGACAACGACCGTATAATAGTTCCGTTTTTACAGACAGGCACGGAACCCTGAAAAAAAGAGGGAAACATACAATACACTTTTGCAACTGTCACTGAACGGATTTTCGTGACAACTAAAACTTTAAAAGCCAAAACTTGGTGCACAATTTTAAAATCAATTATGCTTTTCAATATAGGTACGATATTTTCAGAATGAAATTTTCACTCCGCAGTGGAGTGTGCGCTGACATGACACTTCCTGACTGATAAAAATTGTGTGCTGGACCGAGACTCGAACTCGGGAACTTTGCCTATAGCAGGCAAGCGCTCTGCCATCTGAGCTAACGAAGCACAACCCATGTCCCGTCCTCACAGCTTTAATTCCGGAAGGCAAAGGTCCCGAGTTCGAGTCTCGGTCCCGCAAACAGTTTTAATCTGCCAGGAAGTTACGATATTTTCACATTGCTTATTTTTCGTTCACATTAAAATCGTGCTCAACAACTTAAAAATTATGGTGAGAGTGAAAAGTCGATACGCGATGTCTAAGTATAATTTTAAACAATATTTCCAAAACAATCTAAATCTGCCCTTGTCTATCTTTTTCTTTTCATCTGAGGTCAGTTAGTGGCCTACGAATATTTTCTTTATGGATTCTTTAAGCTACAGACAATTTTTTTCCAAACATCGCCTTCAGTCTTCCCACCTACAATTCTTGCAAGCAGTTCTAATGTTACATTAAAGAAATAGGTACCTTTTAGGACTTTAGAAATAAAATAGGCAAAAATAGGCGTTAACGTCGAGATAGCCTCTTTCAGCTCATATAAAATTAACCGTTTCGAGTTTAATTGGTCAGCAAACTCAAAGTACACATTACATCGAGGTGACGAAAATCATGGGATACTTTCTAATATCTTGTCTGACATCCTTTTTGCCCGGCGTAGTGGAACAACTCGACGTGGCGTTGACTTAACAAGTCGATGGAAGTCCCTCGGAGAAATACTGAGCCATGCTATCGCTGTCCTTCTCCTCCTCCTCCTCCTCCTCCTACTCCTTCTTCTTCTTCCTCATGTGGCTTCACAATCCTCCTTGGGTCCCTGCCTTCTTAACAATGTCCTTCCATGCTGCCCTCTGGTTTACATTCCTTCTTCCCCATCGGATTCCTAGGGCTCTGATGTTTTTTCCATGTCGTCAGGCCATCGTTTGCGTGGTCTTCCTTTCAATCTGATTCCTGTCGGTTTCCATCGGAAGATCTTCACTGTAGCTTTTAGCGGTCCGTAACTGCGAAAGTGTTGCCGGTGCAGGATCTTTTGCACGAATTAACCTCTCGATAAATGTTCGATGAGATTCATACAGTGCCCTCGAATTGTCCAGAATGTTCTTCAAACCGGTCGCGAACAACTGTGTCCCGATGACATGGCGCACTGCCACCCATAAAAATTCCATCAATGAATGGCTGCAGATGATCTCCAAGTAGCCGAAAATAACCACTTCCAGTCAAATATGGGTCGAGTTGGACCAGAGGACCGATTCCATTCAGTGTAAATACAGCCAACACCATTATGGAGCCACCACCAGCCTGCACAGCGCATTGGTGACAACTTAGGTCCATGCTTTCGTGGCGTCTGCGCCACGCCGGAACCCTACCATCAGCACCTACATACTGAAATCGAGACTCAACTGAGCATTCCACCGTTTTTCAGTCGCCTTAGAGTCCAACAGATATGGTCACGAGCCCAGGAAAGGCGCTGCAGTTGATGTACTGTTAGCAAAGGCACTCGCGTCGGTCGTCTGCTGCCATAGCCCATCAACGGCAAATTTCGGCGCTCAGTCCTAGTACATACATTAGTCGTACATCCCACATTGATTTCTGTCGTTATTTCGTGCAGTTTTGTTAGCACTGACAGCTCTGTGCAAATGCCGCTATTCACGGTCGTTAAGTGAAGGACGTCGGCCACTGCATTGTTCGTGGTGAGAGGTAATGCCTGAAATTTGTTATTCTCGAACAGTCTTGACACTGTGAATCTCGGAATACTACGTTCCATAGCTGTTCCCGAAACGGAATGCCCCATGCGTCTAGCTCCAACTACCATTCCGCATTCGAAGACTGTTAATTCCCATCGAGCGGCCATGATCACGTCGGAGGCCTTTTCACGTGAACTACCTGAGCACAAGTAATAGCTCCGCCAATACACTGCTCTTTTGTACCTTGTGCACGCTATACTGCCGCCATCTGTATAGGTGCGTATCGCTATCCCATGACTTTTGTCGCCCCAGCGTATTTATTCTTATTATTTGTAACTAGAAACTCACCATAAGAATAGGTTTTTACGTCAAGGTCCGCGGTCTACTAACAGGACTCAAACTGTGATATTTTCTGTGGCGCCAGTTCCGGAACCTAGATGGCCTGCGCTTAAATACAGCACATGCAGGTCGTATTGAAACTTGGTTGTTGTGTGAAGGACTTCATCTTTGGGCCAGTGACTGCTATAAGTTTTTATTACACTATTGCAGTTTCGGCCTTAGGCAATTATCAAGTGCTGATGTTATGGCTTTAAGCCAACTCAATGTAAGCTCGCTCATTTGTGTGTCGTTTCCAATCCTGTTAAAAACATTCGTATCGTTGTTACACAGTGCGAGCACACGTATACAAATATCGTAAAACAACATAATCTGTAAACGCACATGTTCATTAATCCATCACTAATCACACATGCATTAGACCACAGCTGCAGACTAATGTTTGCAGGCTAGTAATAACAGATCTGCAATCCGTTTTCGCGCCAAAACGGTTATTAGTAGCCTGCAAACAGTAATCTGCAGCTGTGGTCTAATGCATGTGCATTTACAGATTATGTTGTTTTACGGTATTTGTATACGTGTGCTCGCACTGTGTAAAAACGACACGAATGTATTTAACAGGACTGACAACGACACAAACTCAAACAGTATGTTTTAGTGCGCCGAAGTTCGTCGCCACTGTGCTAGTGTTTCTCTTCCCATCAGTTCATCAGTACCTCTCCTTCAGCACTCTTACGTTCACGTGTGCAACTCTGGGTCTCCGTTTGTGTATAGTGCTGAACTTTTTTATACAACCAGTGCGACCGTGAACGCCTTCCGTTATTTTAATATGTATATTTCGTGTTTTCATCCTCCATGTATGATGTTTATGTCTTCCTGTTTAATGCATGTTTTTCTATGGCCGAAGAGCAGCATAACAGGCCGCTGCCGGCCTACCTTTATGTTCAAAAAATGGCTCTGAGCACTATGGGACTCAACTGCTGCGGTCATTAGTCCCCTAGAACTTAGAACTAGTTAAACCTAACTAACCTAAGGACATCACAAACATCCATGCCCGAGGCAGGATTCGAACCTGCGACCGTAGCGGTCTTGCGGCTCCAGACTGCAGCGCCTTTAACCGCACGCTACCTTTATGTAAAGGTTTGAAAATCACAATAAAGAAAATAAATTACATACAAACGTGTCAGATTACATTACGTTGACTTGGCTTAAAGCCATAATATCAGCACTTGATAATGGCTTAAGGCCGAAATTGCAACAGTGTGATACAAACTTATAACAGTCACTGGCGTAAAGATGAAGTCCATCAAAAAATGTTTTATGATTTTGAATCCCAGCTACAACAAGTGTATTTGGTTGTCGTGGCTGCGCTGTACCCTTCGCCCTGGCCTGGTGCCCCACTGCCCCCTGTCCCGGGATAATCTGGATGCGACGGGGCTCGGGTACCGCATGGGGGCGCCCACCACCCGCCTGACGGCGATGACGCAACCGGCGGGCGGTCCAATGAGCCGCGGCCACCTCTAATTACTCTGGCGCTTTATTGGTTTTCCGGTTGCGCTTCGCAGGCTTTGTATCGCTTCTTTGGCAAGGACCCACGGAATCGTTAATGGAGCAGGTGCGACAGAGAAAAGAAGGGACGTTGTATAGATTCACAAAAAGAGTTATTAACCGAAATTGAACCATTGTTTCTCTTACCGATACAGTAATCAAAATTACAACTGTCTCAGAATTACATCTCGTAAATGGCAACCATGTCCTCGCAAACACCTATCCAATCCGGTGTGGCTGTTCTCCGTAGGTCGCTTCTGCAGTTCAGCACGGATAACGCGAATTCATTCCTTTTGAGATGGTACATTGATAAACATAGGAAATGATTAAAAAGGCGACAATTGAGGTAAAACAAAGTGATATCGTCTTATTCTGGACACTCTGCAAATTGTTTTTTCAGGAATTTTGAGAAATTGAGGTAAGCACACAAGTGCGTAGCATTGTTTTGTGTTTCTGACACTGTAGTAACGAAGCTCAGATAGTAGGATTGTTATACGGATTCCTCTGATAAGAAGACGAGAGGCCCCTTGCTTCAAGTTTTTTGTTATTCATGTTATGTAAATACTATTATGAACGTTCTGCTCATTTTTGAAAATTTACTTTGGGATATATACTCGTAGTTTCATTTGAGTTTTATCAGAAGTAATTCCTTACCGGTTGAAATTCCCTCCTTTCATTCAGTTGATTATGTACGAACACACATTGCATTTTGTGGTACTGAATTTTGAGTTCTATTTTTTTAATGTTGCTTCGCTGTTTGCTGTGCACTCCTTTCGGAAAATTTGCAAAAATGTTTGTCAAGACATCGAGGTTAATTGAAACGTAGTTTAGGGCCAGGAATTTCTTTGTAAGTTCAGTTGCGCATTTATTTCAGAAGTCGTGCTAGTCAGTGTAGCACTGCATCTTTATAGCAACAGGTGCTTCAATTCGTAGACAGTGTTGAGCAAATCATATTAAATCTTTGTATAATGCAGTATAGTCAGACTTTTTAAGTTAGGAACTTGTTTGGTTATCAGTTTTGAGAAGTCTGATAGATAATTTTAGGATGATTCACTCATACAAAGGGAGGCAGACTTAAGTTACAATATATAATTTTTGACAGGGAGCCGTGTAATTGGAAAGAGTTTTCGTTCTTCGCGGACATTACCATCTTGCCCTCGCAAAGTATCTCCTAAATGTACGCGTCCAGTATCGGCTATCCTGATTAGAGTATGTGGTGTTTAGTATCATCTCTGTGTTGTTAACCCTTTTCTAGTTAATGGAAAACATATGTACCACGAAAGTAACACACACTTTGAAACGTTTGGACGTTTTCATCCCGTATCTGTATAGTGCCATCTGGCAAGAATCGTTCGGAACTTGAAGAAAAATATTACTGACGATATGGTTGATATAACTAAGGTAGTGAGCAATCAAATGAAGCGGCGTTTGTTTACAGCTATTACAGTGTTCACGAAAATCTGAGCGAGTCACTAACGTCTCCATTCTAAGAATGTCTGAAGAAATTGTGTTTTCTGATACACTATAGACATTGTTTTCAAAGACTACAAAAATCCTCAGTAATGCTGCTGGTTTGCAGTTCCATGCTTAGTATTTAAAAATGAAGTAAGAAAATATATTAAGCTTTTATTACACGGCCGGAGGGGGGAAAGATACAACACTCTTCCTACCGTAACATATTTATTCTGTTGACAAAAAATGAAATATCGCACATAGATTTATAACATGAAGTTTCAAGGTGGCTTTGACATGTCAGTACCGATGTTTTGAACGTTCTCAGAAATTTGCTAGGGCATATATACACTAAGAGAAAAGAAATAAACGATGCACCACGAAGGAATTATCCAAACGGGACGGAAACCAGTAGATGTGCTGTATATGTACAGACAAACAAATGAATACAATTTCAGAAATATTGGATGATTTATTCAAAAGAAAAAGCTTAACAAACTTTCAATGTTAATAGCGTGTTGGTCCACCTCCGGCCCTCACGTAGTGGCCAAAGGCATTGCATGTCTTCCTGAGGGACAACGCGCCAAATTCTGTCCGATTGGCGGATTAGATCGTCAAAAATCTCGAGCTAGGAGGAGGCCCTTACCATAATTCTCCAAACCTTCTCGATTGGGAGTCTCCAGACACGTCTTTGCTGGTCATCGGGGCTAAGTTCGAAGCGGAACTCATCATTCAAGACAAGTCTGCTCCAGTCAGTAAGATTTCAAGCCCCGACGACCAGCGAAGACGTGTCTGAAGGCGTCCTGGACAGCGGTAGGACACCAACCTGACATTCACAAGCCACGCTGCCTGACAACCAGAAGTGATGGTCTGGGGGCGCCCTTCCATTTCTTAGTACAGCACAGCAGTACTTTGACGATACTCAACGCACAGTTTTGTTGCCCTTCATTGCGACCCCTCCTGGGAATCTGTGCTCGCTGCATTGGCCAGCAGGGTCGGCGGATCTCGCCCCAATTGAGAACTTTTGGAGTATTATGGGAAGAGCCCTCCTGCCAGCTCGAGATTTTTACGATCTAACGCACCAATAGGACAGAATTTGCACGATATCCCCCAAGAGCACATCAAACAATTCTACCAATAAATGCCAAGCCGAATAACTGTTTGCATAAGAGCTAGAGGTGGACCAGCACGTTATTGACTTGCTCAGTTTGTGAACCTCTTTCTCTTGAAGAAATCATCCAACTTTCCTGAAATTGTAATCGTTTGTTTTTTGAGTACATGTAAAGCACATCTACCGATTTCCATCCTATTCGGATAAATCTTACGTCCATCGTTGTCTCTCTCTTTCTCTTTCTCTCTCTTTTTTATTTTATAATTCAAGACTTGGATGAACTGTGGCAGAGGTCCGAACAACAGGGCACTGACGTACTAAGACATGTATTAAATCTCTGAAACACTGCACTGATAATGGCTGGTTACTAGCTGAAATCTAGATTTGCTTTAATAAAGCCTGAAAGGAAACTACGACTGATTGCTGTGCTCCATAATTTTGAAAGTCATATCACAGTCTTTTAGTGCATTCCACATTCCTAATGGAAGGTAATTTGATGAAGACTTGCAAAGAACAGCATAGCGTGGAGAGCTGCATGAAACCTTTCAGAGTGAAGGAAACAACAAACAGACGTACAATGAAATCCAGACCTTTAGCTGCTTACAGGCGTTGGTAAAAATCAAAGGGGACAGTTGTGTGTGCCGCGACCGGGACTCGAACCCCGGATCTCCTGCTTACGTGACAGCCTCCGAGGACACAGAGGATAGTGCGACTGCAGCGACTTATCTCTGGCACGCTCCCCGTGAGACACACACTTCCAACTTACTGTCCACACACTACATTTGCAGTGCTCCTGCCCTCTATACTCGTTACTCGCGGCAGTCAATCTACCGATTCCCGTAAGAGGTCGGCCAATGTGAGTGCAACCACACTGAAGAAGATCATTGGCGGGTAAGCCTTATCTAAATGAATATGTTATTTGTTCTTCCGAAGGAACAGATACCATCTTCATACACAATTTTATTTGGCAACGACACATAAGTCAATGTAAATATTAAAACTTCACTCTTTGACACACACAAATAGATCAAAACACAGGCACCAGAGTTGCAAAGATGATGCCTTCGTAGTAAAAAATTACAGTTTATTATATTCAACGGTTCCGACCAAGGTTTTGTGGATGTTATCTTGCTTGTGTGAAAAATACTGAAAATAATCCCTACTGGAGACCGTTTGCGACATTGCCATTTCCCTGGGTGCGGCTGGAAAGATCTGAATGTTACAAAGACAGGAGGTGTCAAACAACTTACCATGCCAGAACAAGAAATGATAAGCGTAAAATATAAAGAAACTGTTCTCAACCTGAAAGAAGTACAGTAATAAGTTTCCTTTACTTTACGTCTATGGTCACAAACTTTTCGTTAACAGATTACCAGTTTCGGTCTATAATGACCATCATCAGATATGTTTCATATAAACAAAGTCATTATAGACCGAAACCGGTAATCTGTTAACAAAAAGTTTGTGACCATAGACGTAAAGTAAAGGAAACGTATTGCATGTACGGATCACTGATTTATTCGCGACAATGTCGTAGCCTGAGTAGTACAGTACTTATGAGGGCTATTTCGAAAGTAAGGCCAATCAATCGCGAAATGGAAACCAAAGTGAAAATCAAAGATGTTTGATTTGCAACAGTTTGCTACACCTTCCAGCTACTTCTCTTCATAGTCGCCGCTCCGGCATTTGTCATAGCGTTGTACCGAATTTCCAATGCCCTCGTCGTAGGAGGCAGCCTCTTGTGCTTTCCGCCATTTCTCCACGCTGATCTGCAGTTGACTGTGAGAAAATGTTGTTTTATGTAAGTCTGCAGGCTTTCGTGGCCGTTGTCACTGAAGTTAAACTCTTCTGGGTTATTAGGCCGCGTCATGTTTCTTCTAAAATGTTCGCCGTTTCGACCCCTCTGCTGGGATCTTCCTCAGGATCTTTTGGTGTCCACTACTGCTAGAACACTGTCAGAGACGAGTGTCGCGTCCACTTATAAAGGGGGGATTTTCTGGCGTTCGTGCTGGAGAAGTGATAGTATTGGTTAAAATTCATATGGCTACCATTGGTGGGCCATAGTCATAGGCTAATACAGAAGAAGGGGCGTTGGTATCTCATCTCCTGTGGATACAATTGGCGGTCATCGTCAATTGGATAGAAAGGCACTATTCCATACTTATGCAGGAGAAAGTTTATTGGTTGGAATGCCTGCTACCGCTATTGGTTGGTCGTCATCAGTGGCTAGATTCGAAACAGACAGAGCAAGAGAGGGGGAATGTTTAAGCAAAATATTATTGTCCGCCGAGGTGACTTGCAGCGCGTTGTTTATCCTACTCACACACCGCGGCCGCGTATTTACTTCCTTGATGGCGGGGAGCCACGATGCCGGAAGCCTATAGCCGTCCTCTCTGTTGAAATAGGATGCATTCTTAGAAATTTCAACCGCTTCTCGGATCTTTCTTCTATAAATGTTTGTTTCTTTAGACAGTACACGTACGTTATTAAAATCGATGTCAGAGTCACAGTTCTCGTAATGTTCCGCTAGTGCCGATTTTGCACTTTGTTTTAGCCGCATGTGCCGTTCGTGTTCCTTAATGGATCTTTAACAGTTCTTCCCGTTTCGCCTATATACACTTTGCAGCAGCCACATGACACTTGATACACGCCTGCATTGTGGAGGTAATCAGGTACATCCGTTTTCCGTTGGAAAAAGCCTTTTATTTTGTTTTGACTAAAGAAATATGTCTGAATACCATTTTTCCTTCAAATTCTGCTTATGCGTTTTCATAGTTTTCATAGCCAACGGTTCATTTGATCAGAGGTGAACAGAAGGAGCCAAGTCCGGGCTGTTTAGTTGGTGAGCAAACACTTCACTTCGAAAACGCTGCTGCGGCGATCTCATTGTCCCTGCAGTGAGCGGAGGAGACCTGTCATGATGAGAAAGGAAATATATGGCAGGCTTGCTACGTCGGGATGCATGAAATCAGGCGAAACCTCGCAGCGGGCACCCATACTTGGAGGGAGACGATACTGTTCCAGGTACATTTATGTACTCACTGTGTGGTCAGAACTGAAAAGAGTAACGTGACGTGATTAGGGAGACTGCCCCACATGTCTGTGCAAAGCTTCACTGGATATTCACTGTCGTTTCCATTTTGCCACTTATCGGACCCTATTTTCCGAATAGCTCTAGCTTTGAGGGTGAACATCTGGTTCGGAGGATAATTCAAAGCGACGACTGTACAGACAGACTGGTGTGTTAAGGCCGCGCTGCTAGCAGGAACGTTTGCCCTGCATGTAGCGGACGCGGCTCGGCTATCGCTCGCGGTTATCACAGCCAAAATGGCGGCGTGCGGTCGGCTATCTGCCGCGGACCAAGCGCGTGACTGGTTGCCGTACCTGGCCACGCAACACCCAGCCGTGCTGCGTACGTCGCAACTGTGACACACGTGAGAATCAGAACGACTGCTACAGCGCTGCGAAACCGTCCAGTTTACACGGCTTTCGGTAAATCATAGAATAATGGCATAGCGGTAGTAATATACTAAAATAACATGAAGTACAAAAGAAACTGGTATAGACTTGCGTTACATAGACATGTAAACAGGCAGGATACGGCGCTGTGGCCGGCAACGCCTATATAAGACAATAAGAGTCTGCGGCAGTTGTTAGATCGGTTACTGTTGCTACAATGGCGGGTTATCAAGATTTGAGTTAGTGTGAACCTTGTGTTATAGTGGCGCACGAGCGATGCGACACAGCACCTCAGATGTAGCAATGAAGTGGGGATTTTCCAGTACGACCATTTGACGACTGTACCGTGAATATTAGGCGTATGGCAAAACAGCAAATCTGCCGAAAAATGATCCTGCAAGAACGGGACCAAGAGAATCGTTCAACGTGACAGAAGTGGAACCCTTCTGCAAATTGCTGCAGATTTCGATGCTGGGCCAACAACAAGTGCCGGCGTGTAAACCATTCAATTAAACATCATCGACATGGGCTTTCAGAGGCAAAGGCCCGTTCATGTAACATTGATGACTGCATGACGCAAAACTTTACGTCTCGCCTGGACCCGTGAACAGACACTGGACTCTAGATGACTGGAAACATCTTGCATGGTCGGTCGTGTCTCGTTTCAAATTATATCGAGCGGATGGACGTGTAAGGGTATGGAGACAACCTCATAAATCCATGGATCCTGCATGTCAGCAGGTGACTTCAAGCTGGTGGAGGCTCTGTATTGGTGTGGGACGTGTACAGTTGGAGTCATTGGGACCCCTGATAGGTCCAGACACGACTCTGACAGCATCCTGTCTATTCACCTGCCTCCATTCATATCCATTGTGCATTCCGACACACTTGGTCAATTTCAGCAGGATAATGCGACACCTCGCACTCCCAGAATTACTAGGTAGTGGCTCCAGGAACACTCTTCTGAGATTAAACATTTCCGCTCGCCACCAAACTTCCCAGACATGAACATTATTGAACATACCTGCGATGACTTGCACCGTGCTGTTCAGAAAAGATCTCCACCCCCTCGTACTCTTACGGATTTATGGACAGCCCTGCAGGATTCATGGTGTCAGTTCCCTCCAGCACTACTTCAGAAATTAATCGGGTCCATGTCACGTCGCGTTGCGGTACTTTAGCGTGCTCGCGGTGGCCCTACACGGTATTAAGCAGGTGTAGCAATTTCTTTGGCTCTTGAGGTTATAAAGTAATTGATACTGTGGTTGAGCACATTCTTACCACAGTAGTCTCATAATGAGCAATAATTCCAAAGACACCAGTCAAGCGAAATTCAACGCGAACTTTTTCAAATATGATGTCCTAACAGCAATGGGCATGCGCTGAGGTGAAAAGAGTCAGGCGATACCCAGTAATATCGCGTCAGATCTATTTGCCTAGCGTAGTGTAGGAACTCTACGTGGCATGACGTCAATAAGTTGTTGGAAGTTCCCTACAAAAATAATCAGCCTCTACAGTCGTCCATAATTGCCACAGCGTTGCTGGTGCAGTATTTTTTTCGCGAACTGTCTTCACGATTATGTCCCATAAATATTCGATCGGATTCATGTCGGTCGATCTGGGTGACCAAATCATTCGCTCTAATTGTCCAGAATGTTCTTCACACCAATCGCGAACAGCTGTGGCCTGGTAGCTTGGTGCATAAAAATTTCACTGTTTGCAAACTTGAAATCCACGAATGGCTTCAAATGGTCTCCAAATAGCCGAACGTAACAATTTCCTGTCAACGATCCATGTGAAACACAGCTCACACCATTACGGAGCCACCATTAGCTTGCACACTGTCTTTTTGATAACTTTGCTTCGTGGGGTCTGTGTCACACTAACTCTACTACCAGGTCTTATGAACTAAGGATTCATCTGACCAGGGCATGGTTTTCAAGTCTTCTAGCGCCCAACCAGTATGGTCACGAGCCCAGGAGAAGCGCCGTAGGTGATATAGTGCTGATAGCAAACGCACTCGCTTCGGTCGTCTGCTGCCATAGCCCATTACGCCAAATTACGACGCACCCTCCTAACGGATACGCTAGTCATACGTCCCACATCGATTTATATGGTTATTTCATCCAGTGTTGCTTGATTATTAGTACTAACTCTACGCAAACGCCGCTGGTCCTCGACCGGTCAGTGGAGGACGCCGACCGCTGCGTTGTTCATGGTGAAAGGTAACGTAGCTTCCATTTCACGCTCAAAACCTTATTTCCGGTCGTGTGGAATCATCACGTCGGTAACTTTTTTCCAATAGTCACCTGAGTACGAACGACGACTCTGCAGTTACACTGGCCTGCGATACTACCTCCATCTATATATGTACATATCGGCATCCCATGACGCTTGTCACCTCAGTTAAGTGATCAAGGAGTTTTGTCGTCCTACACTTCCGATTCGTCTACTGAATTTTTCTACGAGAGAACTATATTCGTACGCGATATGTCAAGAAATCTACGATACGACTGAAAACAGCTTGGCAGGCAGAAATCAGAAATTATTATTCTGATTGGAGCAGTAGCCTCAGACACAAAAGGAACATCTGACTTGCCCGAGGGATGTAAGATACGGCCATTAATACGTTTCTTTTTTACTAATTACTTAGCCCATTTTATTAATAGCAAACAGACATTACGCAGATGACGCTGATATCTGTGAGAAAATTCGTATTCCACAGAAATTGTAGTATATAGTTTGATAGTGCCTAGATATTGGTCTGGTGCAGTGTGTGGCAAGTTTTTCTTGGAGTAGAGAGCAAAGTTGTGCTCTTCGTTAAACATAAGAAGATGAAGCAGCTTCTAACACACGATTAATGACTCGACTAGAGTTCATCATGATGTACGTGTTGTGGTCTTGGGCCAAAATACTGTTTTCATGAAGATCTTCATGTCAATCTATCTTGTGCAAGCCTCTTCATCTTTGAGTAACAGAGGGAATCGTAAAACTTCTGACTAGTTTAATGTAGCCTATCACGAAATTGTGTCCTGTGTCAACGTCTTCTCCTAAAAGGATCCCTTCTCCCATGTTCTCAACTATGTCTTGATTATATCCCAATTTCTGACTTCCCATACAATTTTCGGCATACCACAGAAGTTCTTCTCTGAAGCCTTAAGACGTCGTATCTTCGAGCATTATCTTTCTTCATAGTAGCAGATTTCCTCCATTTCGTCCGCTTCGTGGTCACCACTGTCGACATTAAGTTTATCGCTACTTTCATTTCTACTATTCATCGTTACCTTCGTCTATCTTCGGTTTACTTTCTATTTACAATGTGTGCCCATTAGATCGTTCATTCCAATCAACACATCCTGCAGTTATTCTGCACTTTTACTGAGGATAGAAATGTCACCAGCGAAACTTAAAAGCGAAATACCTTCACCCTTAATTTTAATACCTCTTCTGCACCCTTCGACAGGATACTAGGAAACAGTTTATCTACAAAGTGCCTGTAGGATACTTAAGGCGGCCCAGGATAGTATCCTAGTGCGTGGGATGTGTGTCTGATCGGACCAGTACGGTCATCGAACCCATACAAACAAACTTGCCTTTTTACCAAGTGAGATTTTGGGACAGAATCTACGAATAATCGACAGTCCCCTTTAGGCATCATTCCGTAGACACTTCAACAGAAACATCACTTAAAACTTACGGCCTATTACGCCGTGGTCGTTGTATAAAACATTCTCCTAACGTTTCCTCTCCGATTGTGGGAGACATCTTCAGAGGTAAAACGGCGAACTGCAACCACAACTCAATGGGGCGCCGAATATATTGGCAGAGTGGAGGGCACCACAGTCCATCATGCGACGTCGGCTACGAGATCATCGCTGGTAGCGACAACATTCTCGTTTGAACGTAATCGATCATCATTCTTACGTTACAATGTTGACATACAAATTGTACCTGATTTTACACCTTTCTCAGAAGGAATTCCACAGAAAATTAGGGCAATGACAGTCCGCACAGGGGCACTAAAGCAGTCATTCATCTCACGGTCCATGTGATTGAGATATGCAGTTATAATTCTTGGCATACTAAAAAGTTACCTTTTTCAGATACTTTACAATGATTTACTGAATATAGATATAGATTTCTCAAATAGCGGTAAATCTTTATGATTCAACAAACGTTTTGTGGAATAGTTGCCTTAGGGTGGAGCTGTGACTTTAAGTATGCACAGAGTACTTTATGTTTTGCTGCCTCGAACTGTGGATATGGAGACATACAGAGATGAGAGCCTTGGCGGATATTGAGGTCTCTTCTAGCGCTGATGAAGTTTTGAAGTTGACGACGAAACGCGCTACTCTTAGCTGGATTTACTTTACCCCCCCCCCCCTCCCCCCGACAATCGAATTTGATAAGGGTCAAAGACGGAAGAAATCGATCAAGTGTTTTACTCGCACAAACAACTTCTATTTGTCTTCTTTTGTGGATGAACTACATTTCCCTAAGATTCTTGCAATGAATCTCAGCCCAACACAAGCTTTCCCTAGCATTAATTTTGTGTCATCATTCTATTTTAGGTAGGTACAGACCTTTACTGCTAGATATTGTTTACAAAGATTTGTCGCCAAGAGCGCAATCGAAGAGTAATATTTCTCTTCGCTATTTACGAGCAGTTCGTCACATTTATTTACGTTCGAGGTCAACTACCAGCCGCTGTACCCATCATCGATCGTCTGCAACTCTCCCTGCACTTCAATCTTCTGGCGCTGCAATCTTCCAATAGACAACTAAATCGCCTGCGAACAGTTTCGTGGAGTATCCGACGTTATCCACTAAATCATTTATGTATATGGTAAACAATAACGCCTATGAAACTCCCTTGAGGTACTGCCGAAATTATCTTTACATCTGTCGATTTCGTTCGGTTTAGAATGACGTGACCAGTTTTATCTGCAAGTATATGCTGAAACCAGTCACAAATCTCGTCACACACTCGGTAAGCTCGTATATTTTGCACTAAACGACGCTGCGGATTTGGTGGAATGTCATCTGGAGGTCAAGGAACATGGCACCAGTCTAGGGCCGGTTGTCTACCGTGCTATGTATCTCATGGACGATCAGAGAGAGTTACCCTTCACAAGATGTCTTGGTGCCGAATAAATTTTGATTATTCTAGGGGATGTTTTTCCTTCTCCAAAACGATTGTAGTGCTTAAGGACAAGGGGACCTCGGACGCTCAATATTTATTGCGCAGTACTATTGCTTAATAATATTTATAGTCTGAGGGCGGTACTGAAAGTTTGCGCAGTATGTTGGAAGAGAATGCAGAGATTTACGAACAGTGACGCTTGCTCAGTATATTGCGCAATATATTGCACTCTGTAATGGTGATAACTGCGCAATTCGCAGCTGTCCCTTTCGATATTTCGTGATTTTTCAGACGTGTAAACAACTGTTACAGCGAGGTCTTATGAAAATGAGCACATCAGGAAATAGACATTGGAGGAATTTTCTGTTAAAGTGCGTTCAGGGGAGTACTTTGCTTACATAATAATACTTATTCCGTAATTAACTGTAGAAACATTGGACAAAAGTGTTTAAATTGGGGGAAATAATATTGCTACTGCTTATTTGTTCGTATCACAGACTTGAATTATTTATTGGAGAAATTCGTAACAGTACTGCCTACGTATCCTCTACGAAATGTATCTTACTCTTCCCGGGTTTACGTAGGAGTCAAATCCGACGAGTACATGAACAGTATATTTTCTGCGTACGTAGGGTGTAAAGACGTTTATCAGTTCATTGAAAACTCTCCGTTAAAAAAAATTCCATAGTCTTCTGGCTCTGCTGTAAGTTCCCTGAACATGTTAGTACGGTCGCATGTAGAATGCCTTCCAAGCCACTTTCTCGCCAATTACCGCTTCCTCTTGTATTCTTGTTGCAGCAGTTAATGACTGCAGTCGCAACACATGCGAGTTAAACGACGTGTACGTTAATAAGACAGAGTTCCAAACGACGCGTGCCAAGGGTAAATATTGCAATATTGATCAATAATATTGTGTCACGCTAGGCCTAGCACCCCCGCGCAATGTACTGAAACAATATTATTACGTAATAAATATTGAGCGTGGGAGAGGCCATTAAGACGTATTCCATAATTCTACAATCGACTAACTATGGCGATGTAGATCTATAGTAATCCGCATCCCACTGACGACCTTTCTTTTTAGCTTAATCAGTACTACCTTTTTTAACTCATGAACGATGTACCAAACTCTTTCGACTAGATTATTTCTAGTTCCCTTTTTTAGTGCAGGTAAACAGCGTATTCCAACCATTACTTTGATTCTGAATCCTTTCAGGCGAGTGTTGTTGGACCCAAGTTTGATCTATAGTAACAATTTTGTGCACGAAACGGGTGCGATTCTTTTTACAGTAGAAGAAATCTTGCTGATGTCCAGGTATTTCAGTTTATTTTGGTCAGCATTCAGTAAAAAGGGGATCCAAACTAAAAGTCTTCTCATACTTAAACCATCGAGCACAAAACTGTTTCTTCTGAAAGGCATTAGCATCAGATATTTTTTAAATTTATATACGCCGTTCGTCCAATAAACGTGCATTTTGATGATTCATCTGTATGGGGATTATGTTTTGCGGCTTCCTTTAGAATAAATGAGACCATATATCTTGTGAACTTTTAACAAATTTGGACGAATTTTAGGTGACGCTGGATCGTCTGAAGCAAGGAATTTTAAAAATCTCTTGGTGAGTGGGGCAGCCACAGCTGTAGAAATATATTTTATTTATTTATACAAAAATATTTTTATGACGGAACGGAGTTGCAGCTGCACGAGAAACTCGCAAAATGGTTCCTTTAAACGTCAGTGTAACTAAAAGTATTCCGCATATCATGTCGACACTTCAGATATTGTGCCATTTGTAGCACTCTAGGAAACAGTTATTTTCATATCATCCTCCTGTTTATAACATGCCGTTTTACACTAAGCTGAGGTTTCATTCCAGATGTTAGATAGGTTTCGAGTGGTTTTTGTGTTTTGATCCTGGGAAACAGTGTGAAGGAAGTAAAAATAAAATCAAAGAAAGGGAGAAATCTGTAATTCATATTCAAATTATTTACTCATAAATGAATGAAAAGTGCTGATACACAATTGAGAAACAAAATAATGACGTCACGCATCACTGCTCCAAACAAGGCATCTATAAACTTGATCTCCGAAGAGGTGAGTACTCAAACAAAATAACGACTGGCAGTCAGGCTCTTGTGTGGTCATGTTATCCAGAAAAGAAACATTAGTCACTGCGACGAATACGTGTGTTCTTGATCTGTATGTAGATCTGTTCTACAGGTGAATGCATCTGTTATGTTCAGAGAGCACTTTGTGCATTCCTTAAGGGTCCCAGCATGAGGGAATAATGTTAGCCAGGATGTGAAATTTCTGCTTCTGACCACCTGAAAGATGTTGACGTTCAGAGCCCCTTTTAAACAGACATTTTTTGTTGTACAAATTTGTCTTGGCGTTCAAGTGACATCACATATGAGTAGAAACTCTTAGCGCCAGAAGATAAGTGTGTAGTTGCAGTCTAACTTACAGTCAGTGAAATGACGTCGCCCGCAGTGGTTTACATGCACGACCACTGAATGATATTGACGTGTAACAGCAAGGTATATCTTATGCAGTACCGATAGCATTAAAGAAAGGAAGGAAACTACTTTTTGTATAGTTGAAATGACTAATTCATTATTTTATTGTTATTCGGTGATTGATTGGAAATTGAGACGTAATTTCCAAGTTACGACAGCTACACAATGAAATACTTCATTCACATGGGAGTTGGTGATACACCTATCGTGTATACGAATTCGCTACGCATGGCCACTTGAGTACTTCATACACGATATTTTAATCATCCAAATATTGTAATTAAGAGTTTACATATCTCTTTAAAAATACATTTTCATATAAATTTACAGTGCGTTAGTCTGGGAATATCTATAAATGAAGGGAATGGGAAGCTATAAATGTTTTGTCTGTAACAATAATGAAACGCCGGTCTTAACCCGCAGGACAGGACAGGTAGTTTAAATTGTGGAAAGGGGCCAAAATAAGGGGCTGTCAGTTACACTCGAACATACAGCTTTATTATTTGATCAAACATTGCAAGAGCCCAAAAAATTTTATTTTAAACACACTGCTTTAATCTTTGGGACTTAATTACCGGCTGAAAGCCACCTTAATTTAAAAAACGGCTGAAGGCCAATAACTTATAACACGCAAGCATAATCAGAATTTTAAAACGCAAGCCTCATCTTACAGCAGTTCTTTAATTTAGGCTGAAGGCCTTAAGAGCAAAACGACTCAAACTGAAATCGGGTGAAGGCCAAACACTTAAAATTCAACAACATTAAAACCTTTAAAATGCCAAAGGTTTTAAGTGAAACAGTTCTTTAAATTAGGCTGAAGGCCACAACCAATCATACATGGAGCTGTCAAACTACACACCATGCCGGAGTGGCCGAGCGGTTCTAGGCGCTACAGTCTGGAACCGCGCGACCGCTACGGTCGCAGGTTCGAATCCTGCCTCGGGCATGGATGTGTGTGATGTCCTTAGGTTAGTTAGGTTTAAGTAGTTCTAAGTTCTAGGCGGCTGATGACCTCAGAAGTTAAGTCGCATAGTGCTCAGAGCCATTTGAACCATTTTTTGCTGGACAGCAACAACATGCTGAGGAAACTACACTGCCTGAAATTTACGTCAGCGGCGAGGGCAGGTAGCTGGAACATTAACGGCCACAAGGCTGGTGCACTTCAATTCAAATAACCAAGTACAGTTAAACTCCACCGGAGGATGGCTGGAATTTTCCAACTTTAAAACCACGTTGTTGCTCGCGGGAATATCTCAACACCCGACAACGAACTCCAAACGACACAATGTGAGCAGTCTTGACTTGCTGGTAGATTAAATCAAAACTCAACTTTCGTGCCCAGGGTCGGTGAGCCACGGACCTCGTGGCAATGGGAACAGCCCAACACACTACGACACCGCCAGCGGCCCCTGCCAAACTACGTCCCGTGGAAATTCCTCGCTGCTCCACGCCAACCGACCGACTGTAGGCCCGGAAATTGTGAAAGGACCAAATATACATCGGCCGATGAGACGACCAACCGAACTAAAAACTAAGGGTCGTCCAGCTCCAATCTCCCTCCGTCGGACAGGTCATGTGTGTCGCCAACGGCCGACGAGCACTGGCTGTCGGCGCCTCACCGGCGCTCAGTCCCCGACTTCACTGCTGCTGCGTCCCGACTGCACTGCAGGTCCGTCCCGAACTGACTGCCAGACACACGACGACCCGGGAATACTATCGGTCGCTCCAGAAATCTTACGACAGTGCACTTACCGACACGCGCTGCTGCTGCCGCTCACGGGCATGTAAGACAGGAAGCTACTGTCGCCAGTAAATGGAACATGAAAAGGAGGCGGCAATACCGTAATAGAAGATGACAAACAATAAATGGGATAAACGCGAGCCGTGCACGGCTCAAATAATGCGTCATTTATATGAGCGTGTGGCGTGTGTTCTTTCAGACACGAGCAAAAGAACAGGTGCGACGTAGAATACGCAACTGTGAAAGATTATACGTAAATTGAAGGGTATCACAGCTATATGCCGCAGCAGCGACGGTTAAAAGCGTGTACCGGACCGGGATCTCCCGCTTACTGGGCAGGTGTCTTAGCCATTGCACCATCCGGGACACAGAGTTATCGCAACTGTGCTGACTTTATCGGCACGTGCAACGGCTGATCTACATTCCCACCGAGTGCCACCTACCTGCGGTTCCCGTCCACTGACTCCATGTTCGCTACTCCGAGACATCTTTGTGCATGTGCATTGAGCAAGGTGGATTCACCGCCCAGCTAGGCATATCAAATATATAAATGCGTGGCGTCTGTTCTTTTGGACATGACTGAAAGAACAGACACCACCCAGAATCCGTAGCTGTGAAACATTACACGTAAATTGAAGGGGGATCACTGCTGTCAGCTGCAGTTGGACATTGCGCAGAATCAGCGGCCATATTTGCCACGTAAAACTAATTAACGATCCCTAGAGTAGGTTCACAAGCAGAAACTGAGGCCAACACTACGGACTGCTCCCACAAAGCAGTGAGGGTAAGATTAAATCTACAACAGCCATAAGGCTTTTTTTTCACACCTTGTAATTCGCAAGAGTTCAACAAGGTGTGGAACGTGTCTGTAGGTTCACAAATAAAAAAATCGGTGATTACATATAGATTAAAGGCTGCTGAATTCAAACGTCTAAGAAAGTCTATAGTATATGAATTCTAAGAAGCTCTGATCAATATGCACGTCCAGGAAAGCATGTAAGGAGTCACTCTAGCCATGCACACGGGGGTAGTTCTCTATGAAAATCTCAGAATATCGATTTTTTTTTGCTTAAGACGTTCTCTGGGATGTGTATTTTATTGTAGCATTCATCCAAGTTGGCCAGAAACTCCGTTATCCAGTTACAATGCGATTTGTGAAAAAGTGTCTCCGAAAATCATTCACAACAGGCATTAGGGAAACTATAAAGTGCTCGAACGTGACACGTCTGCAGAAAAGATGACGAAAGGCGTATCGAGTGAGCTTGGCAGCGGGGGAAAGAAACTGACGAGGAGGCCCGCAGGAACACCATGGCCACGAAGAAGACGGAGGATGATGTTTTGGATCAGGAAGGATTTATATATCGTCCAGGGATCGCTGACTAGAGGTGATAACTACAAAAAGTTTAGTCCAAAACTGCAAACACGTTTTCTCGAAACCGTATTTTTCAAATTGGCCAGAAATATATCTTGAGAACGATACATACGATTTTGATCGGAATTTAATGTCTGATTTCTAAATGGTAAGAGATGGAACTGATCCCCCATGGTACACAAAACAGGTCCGAACGCTGTTGCAGAGGCAGCGGAAAAAGCATGCGTAGTTCAGAAGAACGCGAAATCCCGAAGATTGGCTACGATTCACAGACGCGCGAAATTTGGTACGGACTTCAATGCGAGATGCCTTTAATAGGTTCCACAACGAAACATTGTCTCGAAATGTGGTAGAAAATCCGAAGAAATTCTGGTCGTATATAAAGTGCACAAGCGGCAAGACGCAGTCAATACCCTCGCTGTGCAGTGCCGATGGTACTGTTATCGACGACTGTGCCGCTAAAGCGGAGTTATTGAACGCAGTTTTCCGAAATTCCTTCACCAGTGAAGACGAATGGAATATTCCAGAATTTGAAACACGAACAGCTGCTAGCAAGAGTTTCTTAGAAGTAGATACCTTAGGGGTTGCGAAGCAACTCAAATCGCTTGATACGGACAAGTCTTCAGGTCCACTTTGTATACCGATTAGGTTCCTTTCAGATTACGCTGATACAATAGCTCCCTACTTAGCAATCATATACAACCGATCGCTCACCGATAGATCTGTACCTACAGATTGGAAAATTGCGCAGGTCGCACCAGTGTTTAAGAAGGGTAGTAGGAGTAATCCATCTAACTACAGACCTACATCATTGACGTCGGTTTGCAGTAGTGTTTTGGAGCATATACTGTATTCAAACATTATGAATCACCTCGAAGGGAACGATCTATTGATACGCAATCAGCATGGTTTCAGAAAACATCGTTCTTGTGCAACGCAGCTAGCTCTTTATTCGCACGAAGTAATGGCCGATATCGACAGGGGATCTCAAGTCGATTCCGTATTTCTAGATTTCCGGAAAGCTTTTGACACCTCACAAGGGACTTCTAATCAAGCTGCGGGCCTATGGGGTATCGTCTCAGTTGTGCGACTGGATACGTGATTTCCTGTCAGGAAGGCCGCAGTTCGTAGTAATAGACGGCAAATCATCGAGTAAAACTGAAGTGATATCAGGTGTTCCCCAGGGAAGCGTCCTGGGACCTTTGCTGTACCTGATCTATACAAATGACCTGGGTGACAATCTGAGCAGTTCACATAGGTTGTTCGCAGATGATGCTGTAATTTACCGTCTAGTAAGGTCATCCGAAGACCAATATCAGTTGCAAAGCGATTTAGAAAAGATTGCTGTATGGTGTGGCAGGTGGCAGTTGACGCTAAATAACGAAAAGTGTGAGGTGATCAACATGTGTTACAAAAGAAATCCGTTGGAATTCGATTACTCTATAAATAGTACAATTCTCAAGGCTGTCAATTCAACTATGTACCTGGGTGTTAAAATTACAAACAACTTCAGTTGGAAAGACCACACAGATAATATTGTGGGGAAGGCGAGCCAAAGGTTGCGTTTCATTGGCAGGACACTTAGAAGATGCAACAAGTCCACTAAAGAGACAGCTTACGCTACACTCGTTCGTCCTCTGTTAGAGTATTGCTGCGCGGTGTGGGATCCTTACCAGGTGGGATTGACGAAGGACATCGAAAGGGTGCAAAAAAGGGCAGCTCGTTTTGTATTGTCACGTAATAGGGGAGAGAGTGTGGCAGATATGATACGCGAGCTGGGATGGAAGTCATTAAAGCAAAGACGTTTTTCGTCGCGGCGAGATCTATTTACGAAATTTCAGTCACCAACTTTCTCCTCCGAATGCGAAAATATTTTGTTGAGCCCAACCTACATAGGTAGGAATGATCATCAAAATAAAATAAGAGAAATCAGAGCTCGAACAGAAAGGTTTAGGTGTTCGTTTTTCCCGCGCGCTGTTCGGGAGTGGAATGGTAGAGAGACAGTACGATTGTGGATCGATGAACCCTCTGCCAAGATCTTAAATGTGAATTGCTGAGTAATCATGTAGATGTAGATGTGAACTTAGGCAGCAGTTCTGCGATATTTCCAAAAGCCTGTTTTCAATGCACGCTTTTGTCTCCATGTTTTGGGCAAAAAACATAACGTTTGTTTCAGCACGTCGCCATTTTGTTAGAACTTAATATTTTTCAATTGTCCTAAGTATGCGGATAGAAAATATACCGAAAATGTGTTTTGCAAAATTAGTTTGTTACAAGTCTGACATGAGGGCTTCCGGAATTTCCGGCGATTACGAATATTCCGTCTGCACGAGGTCCTTCCACTTGGTGGAGCGATTATAGGGAGCGTCTAACGCGACAGAGTAATAATTTCTTAAAGACAAAAGTATAAGAAATAGAACTATATTTCGCATTAGTATTTCATTTTACCTGAAAAAGCACAAAAAATCAATTTACCTTGATTTCAAAGTGAACTGGCCCCTTAATATGGGAATGAGGTGTAAATAAACCTGTATAGGATTGTACGGTATAATTTTGATGAAACCTGTGTCACTCTTCTTACAGTGAAATATAGCGGAAAATTAGATACAGCTCTTTCAAGAACCTATCAATTCTAGGTCTCCCTCCCCCCCTCTCTCTCTCTCTCGCTCTCTCTCTCTCTCTCTGTCTCCCCCCTCCATATGTGTGGTGAATTTGTGTGAGCGCGCACGAAGCGTGGAAGCGTGATAGCTGGTGACAGATAGGCACAACACACCTGCCGCATCGCCTGGTAGTTTGTCATGACCCCCTATCGAACTGACAGCTGTGTGACTCGCAATACCGGAAACGTAAGCAAGCAGCCATGTGAAATAGCCGCACAAAGCTATCATCTCCGAACCTCAATATCTCCACGGCACCCACAGTGTCACGGAAAATTCACAAGAGTCTACCCTAAATGTGTGCCCGTGAGAAATCGAATCGTTCGGTCACATTTAGTTCGTTACTGTTCGTAATTTTTCCTATACTGCCTTGGGCTATGGAACAGGTCCGATCTAAGTCACGGATGAAAGTGAGAAAAAAGCTGAAATTATCTAATTTCAATACGGTAATTGTTTACGAACTTCCAGCATGATGGAGTAGCTTGGGTCAGCAACTTCTGTTAATCGGCAGAACGAGAAACTTGGACTGGTTTTTTGTTCTTCGGTAAATGTTTGATTACATACTTTTCTCAAAGAGAAAATATCTTTATGAGGTATCCAAGAAAGGAAGATTAGCGTTTAACGTTCCGTCAAAGTGGAGACGATTAGAGACGCAGAACAAGTTTGTACCGGAAAAAGATGGGACGGAAAACATGCTGAAGCATTTTTCAAGGAGATAGGACACTATCCTCCTTAAATAATTCCAGGAAATTACGAAAAACATAAATGAATTTGAACACCCTCTCGTCCCAATGCAAGTCATAGCTTTAGACTTTCTCCCATTCGGTCTGAATCATAAAGGCAAAGATAGGTAACGTGCTGAAAGTATACTTTCGGTATGAAATTCAGGTTCATACCGAGTCTCGCTATGACAGGGGGACATTTTGGGGATTCAGAATGGCTATACTCTGCCAACATGGTCTTTGGGACAATAATTATTCACCGTTTTTCTCTGACCTTTATGGAAATAAAATATTCTTTTACTTATTATTTATTTATTTGTTCATCTCATGATGGTACAGGATTGATCACCATACGGCAAATAAATTAAATAGCCCAAAAATACATCTACTTACGTTAGATAAGCTTGCTTTTACAGCGATAGGGTGGGTGGTCGACCATGGCCTTGCGTAATGAACTATTCTAGAGTTTGCCTGAGATTGTTTAAGACAACCACAGAAAACTTACGTTCTTTGTTTTCCCTGTTGAGTATAGTAGCTCAGGACAGGACCAGGAGCGGTTCTTTAATATTTTCCATTGTACTTCCAGGAATCCTGATAAATGGAAATGTCGTGTGGCTAGGGTCTCCCGTCGGGTAGACCGTTCGCCTGGTGCAGGTCTTTCGATTTGACGCCACTTCGGCGACCTGCGCGTCGATGGGGATGAAATGATGATGATTAGGACAACACAACCGCCATATCCAGTTTTGAGTCAATAAAGAGCATTCTGCACCGTAGGACTGTCTCATTGTTAATCACAATACAAAATTGCCGTTCCACCGCGCCAGACTGGAATGGAATAAATGGTGTCATGTGCTTCTCTATTCAGTGTCAATATGGTGCTGTGCCATGGTGTTTCAGAGGCCTATCATGAATGTTTGCTACGTTGTCTTCACAGTACCATCGCGCAGTCTTGTTGGATTGTACTGTTTTGCCGGCCGGGGTAGCCGAGGGGTTCTAGGCGTTTAGTCTGGAACGGCGCGACCGCTACGGTCGCAGGTTCGAATCCTGCCTCGGGCATGGATGTGTGTGATGTCCTTAGGTTAGTTAGGTTTAAGTAGTGATAAGTTCTAGGGGACTGATGACATCAGAAGTTAAGTCCCATAGTGCTCAGGGCCATTTCTTTTTCTACTGTTTTCACGCTTTTATTTCACTGCCTCGAAAGACACTAGTGTGTCATGAGACCCTATAGTCACAACACCAACGAAAATTGTTTCATCGTGATTGATGTCACACTTAGGAAATATCATTGAACTATCACAAGAAGCAAATTCAAAGTTAGTCAGTCGATGGGGAGGATTAAATTACGACTATTTTTTGCTTAGAACGGGATTTGAAAAGACTGTTTTCTTGACACTGGCCATGCCCTGAAATACCGTGCAGGAGCGTATGTTGGAGCTAGCTCTACCTGCACAGCACCAATATAAAACTATGAAAATATCGCAGATTTTCATGCAAAAGGCACATAACGACCCGTTGTTGGGACATCTGATCTATAACAAGTACCTTTCCTTCCAAAGATTCTAGACGCCTGTTTCAAACTGGAAAAATGATTTTCGCTTTTGCATTTTGTATAGGAAACCTAAATCAGAACGGAGAAACAAGGATTTGATCCCGTCCCCCACATTTCGGGAGCATGATCCTAGCTTGTACGCCATCTTGCTCGACGTATACCGTGGTGCTCCACCAGCGGAACTGTAATGGTAGCAAATTCCAGTACGTCCACTTAACAAGATGCCCGCAGTACACTTCACAACTCGGTATCGCTTTTGTGATGAAACATAGTTTCACTGTACAGTGAACTGATCTCCTGCATTAACTTGATGTGTTAACTTGTGTGAGATCGCTGGTAGAGACATTAGTATGCTGTCTCCGCACCCATACGCCACGCTCTGCCAGGTTGCCTCCGTAACCATCAGGAGTAAATCCAGACTGTGGATTAACACAGCTATAAATTATGGGTGGAGTAAATCTGCTTTCCGTGGCTGAAGAACCAGTGAAGCATTCATCTAAAATTCTTTCTGAAGGGAAGAGAAACATACAAAGGCACATACACAGGTACAATGACTCAGTTAAAACATTTCTATTGATATGAGAATAGAATCTATATTTTTGTCGTTTGTGATATGTGTAGTAATTCTACCATATCCTAAATCTCTGCGCTCGAAGTTCACACACTGTAATGTATTACACGAGGTACACAATATCCTCTCTTTGATGGTGCGGAAAGTATAATGAGCTCATTATACCGTGGTGGTATTTTCTCTGATGCAATAAACCGTATTAAACAATGAGTAACAGACTGATGAAATTTCCATTTCCCATTATACGGTGATGGGGAGTGAGACTGTTTGTTCATTAATACTCTTAAAAGCGGTACCGACATTTGAGATGTTTGACGTACAGGGAATCGTTAGAACGTCCCCAGAGGTGTGTTAAAAAACTAGTTCTCGGTAAATTTATTCCGGACTGATTGCTTCATTAACATTTTGTCACTCTAAAACATCTTAGTTCTCGTTAGCGATCCGTGCACGACAGGGCGCAGTACCAATATGCTCCAAAAAGCCGCATGCCATTTTTCAAGGAGTCATATCTCAGCTTCTATTGATAACAGAGGCAAGGGCTCAAGTGTTTCCGATAGCCTTTGGTATAGAGACAACTTGTGTACCCAACGGAACAACGGGCATTATGTATTTATCCTACATTACAGGGTCAAAATTAAAGGTTGAAACACTTCCTCCAGCCCAGGAAAATTGCGCAAATCGGTTGGTTCTCTTCCATTACGTACTGTCTAAGGTGGTTTTTAGACGACTTATGAGGGCACATGTTTCCATGCACTGTTCCTGAGAAAGCCCCGTAAAATTATGAATTTTGAGTGCGAAAAGAACAAATTGTGGGAATGGCAACTTCTATACTTCATATTCTTGGAAAATAGTCCTAATTTTTATTCTACTTCTGGGCGAACTTCGAAAAATTTTTCGGTATAATTAACCATTACCGAGATTCAGAGATTTAAAGTTATCAAACGTATGCAGGAAACTGCAAAAAACTGTTTTTCTTCCAGTTTTCGTACCATGGACCACAGTCATCTAAATCACTAACCATAGCAAATGGAACAAATCTGAACTGCGCATTTCTTAGGCATTCATCTAGAAATGCTATTTTCCCGATATGAAAGAACTGTATCCGCTCTCAAGAAACACTCGAAAGTATCAGTTGTGGAGACAGCCAGTTCTATAATTTCTATTCATGGTAAATCATCGAAATTTTTACCACGTGTCCTGGATTTCTCAGGGAACTTTGAGACTTATTATTATCCGTTACCGATACCCTGACCTTCCAACTTAACTGTAGTGATGCTCGTAGAATATGCGTGTAATATCCGTTCTGCGGCGCAAGTGTAGTTTCGTCAGACGTAATGAACCCACTGCAAGGGTTCTTGCGTCATCGCAAGGGTTCTGAGGCCATCAAATTATGTTCCAAGTCAGCATTTTTCCACCAGTAAAACTTTGTGACGGGCTGTCTCGATGAACTGCGATCGATAAGCAAAGTACGCAGAAAAAATATAAAGCAAATCATTTGGTGTTAAACTTGCGTTGTGCATACTTGTTTGTTGTTTATTTGTGTGAAATTATATAAATGTATCGAAGTATATACATTAGTTGTCAAATCTTTACTAACCTTTAGAATTCGTTTTGTACATGCAACACACTCTGATGTAGCGTAGAAAAGAAGGAAACCGATGGAAAATACTTCTGTTAGAGCACAAAAACGGCGACAGGGAGCAGCGGAGAGACAATGATGGTGGAGGAGAGATGAGATAGAAAGAAGAAGGAGAGAAGAGACAGTGATGGTGGGAAAAAGAGTTACAGATGGTTGAAGGCAATAGCACTGGGAACCAAAGAGTGAGGAGATGTTGATGGTCAGTGAGAGAAAGTGATAGTAGAGGAGAAAGAGGGATGGATAAAGATAGAAGCAGTGGGAGCAACATAGAGAGGAGACAGCTGAAATAAAAAACACAGGTGGGTGGAGGCCATACATAGGCTTATGGCATACGGCTTTTGCCAGACCAATGAACATTAACATGAAGGTATACAGGAGGGCACATTTTGGGCCGAAATTTTAAACACGTGGATAAAGGATAAAGCGGAAGAGATAAGTTGGACTGTCCAGAATTTGCGAGCTGCTGTGATCTGGTGGAGTCAATTGCCGTGGGAAAAAAGCACAAAAGGAGACAGAATAACAGAGGAGACAGTGGCAGTGGGATGTACTGAAAATCAATTAGAGACAAAGGGAACAATGGGATACACACACACACACACACACACACACACACACACACACACACACAGACACACACACTTTATATATATATATATATATATATATATATATATATATATATATGCAGTGAGAGGGAGGAGCTGCTGAGCATCACTACAAAGAGTGGTTGGCTAAAAGAGTTTAAAGTGAGTGTTAAAAGAGTGCGAATATATTCTCAAGATAACAAAATATTTTGTGAGGAAGGCGGTACGAGGATTTAGGCAATCGGTTCCCCACTTTTCTCTCAGAGTCTTTTAAATAGGAACGTAATCATCTTCCTTGAGCTCCGACAGCATTTCTCCGCTCGTCAATACATGAATAAGAACAGTTCACAAAAGGCTTTAAAATCTCTTACTTGCGTTCTGAAAAAGAGATCATTATTGAGGAACAGACATTTTAAGTATCTTGCCGGCAATCATAAAGCTTAGCTGCTAATAACATACAATTTAAGAGAAGTGTACAAGCTTTATTTGTCTCGAACTCATTTAAACCAAATTATAAATTTGTTAGCAGAACCAATAATATCACAAAACGTGATACCAAAATAGTGCATAACTTCTCCGCTTCTTCAGCGCCATAATGTGAACTGCATAAGGTAACTTTTAGTTAGCTACAATAGCCTAGGAATTATTTTATGCATTTTATAATGTATTAGCTTACCTGCGTGGTAGGTTTCGTTTCTGTACTACATTCTGAAGGAAAATATGTTTAAAACCTTCTGTCCCATTTCAGTTATGATCTGTGGAAGGAGCTGTAGCACTTTAGTTTTTTCGATAATATGTAGTATGTACACTACTAGCCATTAGAATTGGAAAACCATGGAGGAAGTATGCAATAAACATGAAGTGTACTACATACTTGAATATTAATATGAATATCGTTTCAGTACAGTTGCACAAAGTAATAGCGGAGTAACACCATCTAAGTCATGTATGTAAGGAAAGACTACGCATTGACAAATCGCACTTGAATGCTATTTGTGAGAAGACTGAATGAAGCTACGTGTAACAGCGGTAACCTGTACCAGCAGATGTGGTAGCTTTACAACCTATCGAGACTGAAGTCTAACGATTCACGTTGGTCAGGATCTCACGACCCTCATGGAATCCTTGGGTTCAGGTCGACTGTACCCAACACAGTGCAGTATCTGAACTAATCCGCGCGACTAGCACGCGAAAGCACAGGTACATCGCTCGTGAAGTTGTGCAGCATCATACTGTCATGTCACATACCTTGAGTCAGTGAATTGTGTCGTTTACACAACCTCCGACACGGACAGCACAACGACTCTTGGGTACCACGGGCCGGCCGCTGTGGCCGAGTGCTTCTAGGCCCTTCAGTCCGGAATCGCGCTGCTGCTACGGTCGCAGGTTCGAACCTTGCCTCGGGCTTGGATGAGTGTGATGTCCTTAGGTTAGTTAGGTTTAAGTAGTTATAAGTTGTAGGGGACTGATGGCCTCAGATGTTAAGTCCCAAAGTGCTGGAGCCATTTAAATTTTGGATACCACGGACTGCTATCATGGCAACAATTGTATCGAAGATACGCTCGCTGGCAGTCAAACGAACAGCGACAGAACTAGACACAGTAGTGGTGTCATGTAGTCCCGGTTTTCCGAACAGTAACACAACGTACGTATCTGTGTGTGCAGGCTGCGGGGAGAACGGACGTTGTCAGATTGTATTCGTTAGGATATACTGGCCCAGCAGCTGGCGTGATAGCATGAGGCGGCTTCGGGATCACGACGTGATCACCCTTGGTTCGTATAGCTCGTAAGTTTGGCATCGAGCGTAGCATTTATGACGTATAAAGGCTGAGGACTGTGCCCTATCTTCAAGACCTCGGAAACATTATCTTTCAACAATACAATGGAAGATCGCCTGGCGATAGTGCTCCCATGACCTGCACTGAGGTGGCAAAAGTCATGGGATAGCGATAGTTACAAATACAGATGACGGTACTATCGCGTACACACGCAGTGCATTGGCGGAGCTATCATGTGATTCATATGAAAACGTTTCCGATGTGATTACGGCCGAACGGCGAGAATTAACACATTAGTAGCTGGGGCTGGACGCGTGAGACATTAGATTTCGGAGATCTTTAGGGAATTATATATTTCGAGGTCCACAACGTCAAGAGTGTGCCGAGAATACCAAATTTCGGTGATACCTCTCACCGCGCAGTGGAGGACGGCATTCACTTTACCGAAAGCAGTGGCGTTTGCGTCGAGTTGTCAGTGCTAACAGACAAGCAATAATGCGTGAAGTAACCGCAGAAATCAATGTGGGATGTACGACGGCATACAATCTTTCTCAATTAAGGGCGGCTGCAGAGGCAGCGCGGCTTAGTAATTCTACAGGGTACTTCCAGCGACTTCTCGAATCCATGCCACGTCGAAATGCTGCGTTACGCCCCGAAAAAGGAGGTTCGACACGATGTTAGGAGGTATCCCATGACTTTTACCTGGCCTCTGAAATATCTGATCATGAGCTGCCAACAGAATGGTACTTCTGAGTCACTGCAGTTTATCAACTGGAAACCGCTACAATGCTGTAGTCTACCGGCTATCGTGGGCTCCACAACATTCATCATCGGATGCGATATAGAGCGGCATGGGGTCAGCACACCACATTTCAGCATTTCGATCTTGGAGATGCCGTCTCTGAGTCAGGTAGCTCCTGAATTGGCATCACGGAGCTGAGTGCACCGCGGTCCAGCCATTCCACCCAGGGAAAATCCTTTGCAGTACCAGGAATCGAAGCCAGGTACCCTCTCCCTCTCACCCCCCATGAGAATCTGTTTCGTTGACCATCGGCTACAGAGGCGGGCATGGAAAGATGTACCCGTATTTATCACCCAAGCACACTTCGAATTAGTTACAGTCATTGATCTTGCCACAGACGGCGGTTCTGTGCACTAAACAACACATACAATCACGTACTCTTCCTACTATGTTCTATACTTCCAAGAAGTAAAATTTCCTTATTTGCTAATCCTTCTCCGGTACTGAAGTTTTAAATGGGCAGCTGTGTATTTCTGTTTTCCTAACGCTCCGCACTCTCAATGGCTTTTGCTGCATGTGTCTTACAAAATTAATGGGGTATCTAATCTAATCAAATAGACAATCTGTCTGTGCAACCGAACCACATTACGCAGACTGCACCATATGTCAAATGTATTTTACAGTTTACTTTTTTATTTTTCTGTCTGGATGAAAAACCCCTAGGTCGTGCAAACAAGGGACGGAACGAGGATGAACATGAAACTTCTGTTCATCGAAGCACAAGCACGGAAATCACAATTATTATGTTTCGAGTCATCAGTCATCTGACTGGTTTGATGCGACCAGCCACGAATTCCTATTCTGTGCCAATCTTTCCAAGTCAGAGTAGCAATTGTACCCTGCGTTCTCAGTTACTTGTTGGATGTATTGCAATCGCTGTCTTCCTCTGCAGTTTTTACCGTTTACAGCTCCCTCTAATACCATGGGAAATATTCGCGGAAGTCTTAACAGATGTCCTACCTCTTGTCAATGTTCTCTATAAGTTCCTTTCTTCGCCGATTATGCGGATAACCACCTCACTCCTTGTGTTATCAGACCTCCTAATTTTCAACGTTCTTCTATAGCGTCACATCTCAAATTATTCTATTCTCTTCTGTTCCTGTTTTCGTACAGTATTTTTTTCTCTACCATACAATGCTGTGCTTCTAACGTACAGTCTCAAATTTATTCATCTTACCCAGGAATGCCCTTTTTCGTTGTGCTGGTTTGCTTTCTATGTCCTCCTTCCTCCGTCCATCATGGGTTATTTTGCTGCCTAAGAAGCAGAATTCCTTAACTTCGTCTCCATCGCGATCCCCAATTATGATAAGTTTCTGGCTTTTCTCATTTCTTCTACTTCTCATTACTTTCGTCTTTCTTCGATTTTCTCTCAATGCATATTGTGTACTCATTAGACTGTTCATTCCATTCAACAGATCCTGTAATTCGTCTGCACTTTCTCCCCGGATAGTAATGTCATCAGCGAATCTTATCGTTGATATCCTTTCAGCTTCAATTATAATTCCGCTCGTGGTCCTTTCTTTTATTTCCACCATTGTTTCTTCGATGCATAGAGTGAACAATAGGAGTGAAAGACTACATCCTCGTCTTTCACCCTTTTTAAACCGAACCCTTCGTTCTTGGTTTTCCAGTCTTGTTCCCTCTTGGTTCTTGTACATGTTGTATATTACCCAGCTTTCCCTACATCTTATGCTTCTTTGTCATAGAATTTCGAACATTTTGCCCCATTTTAGTTTGTCGAACACCGTTTTCACGACTACAAATCCTATGAATGTCTTTATTTTTCTTCAGTCTCGCTTCCTTTATCAACTGCAATGACAGAACTGCCTCTCTGATGCTTTCGCCTCTCCTGAAACCAAACTGGTCATCTAACAGATCCGCAATTATCTTCTCCATTGTTCTGTAGACTATTCATGTCACCAATTTTGATTCACGAGACGCTAAGCTGATTTTGCAATAATTTTCTCACTTGTCTGCTGTTGTACTCATTGGAATTGAGTAGATGATGTTTTTCCGAAAGTCTGATGATATATCGCCAGTTTCATACATCGCACACGCCAATATGAATAGCCGTTTTTTGCCACCTCCCACAACGATTTTAGAAAGGCTGATGGAATGTTATCTATCCCTTTTGCCTTGTTTGATATCAACTCGGCGAAAGCTCTTTGATATTCTGATTCTAAAACTGTAGCGCTTTTCTAATACATGTCGACCCCTGTTTCTTCGTCTATCACGTCACACACACGTCTTCCGCCTCATAGATGCCTTCAATGTACTCTTTCCAGCTATCTGTACTCTCCACTGCATTTAACGGTGGAATTCACATTGCACTGCTAATGTTATAGTCTTTGCGTTTAATTTCACAACTATCCGAAAGAAACCATGCCTTATCTTTCAAAAAGAAACTATCCCAGCTTTCGTATTAATCTATTTAGGGAAACTATGAATAACCTAAATCGTATGCGCATACAGTGATTTGAACCTCACTGGTCCCAAGTGGTTACACACACACACACACACACACACACACACACACACACACACACACACACACACACACGCACGCGTGTATCTTTTTACATTCTCCACACATTTTAAATATTTGTCCACGTTTGCCATTTACAGCATTTGTTCATAAACACACACATAGGGCGACAATGAATACCTAGGTGAGGTGCAGTTTCTTCAAACCATTGAAGAGAAACACGTCTTGGTAAGGTGCTCCTGGAAAGTGCGATGCATCCAGAAAAAATCTTTCCTTTGCCAGTACGAACATACTCCGATACAGAAAGTATCTGTTGTTGTTGGTAAATGCTACTTCTCCCGTCACGGAATACAGCAACGATTGTGGGTGGCATGGATTCGATATGTAACTGATCGGTTTGCAGAAGTATGTGGCGCCAGGTAACGCAGATTTCACAGATTACATGTTGGTGATTTGCGACTGCAGAGCTGTTGCCTGACTGCCTCTCAGTCGCATTTCGTTGGGTACAGATGAGGACCAGCTGGATGATGCAGTCGTCGTCTGGGAAGACAGCGGGCATGAAGGATAGTCCGCAATAATGTTCGTGTAGTCCAGAGACGACGTGATGCCTTCGATTACTACCATATGATTCATAGAGGCCCCAGGGTCAACGTCCGCCACAGCATGACACTATCCCTACAGGCATGCACCGTGGTGTAGTGCAAGTTTCAGACAGCCTTTCGCCTCTATAATGGCGTATCCGGATATGATCTGATGTAACAAGAACCGCCCTTCATCCGATCAGGTGACGTCCAAAGCAATGACCCCGTACACACTGCAGTTATAACTGACGATGTTATTGGATTAAAGTGAAAACAAGATAGAGGTCATCTGCTGCGGAACCCCATGCTCAACAATGTGCGTTGAACAGTGTGCTCCGAAACACTTGTTTACGCACCAGTATTGTACTCTGTCATCAGATCCTCAACAAATCGCCGCCTATCCTGCTTCACAGGGCAGGAAAGCCTCCAACTTCAGCATTATTTGTTGAGGTAAGGACTTTAAACACCTTGTCACTACTCTTAGACTCCCCGTACTTCCGTCACTTTCCATAGATCCTTACGACAGTAGAATGCGAACAGCCATCAGCTATGCCGAGATGCTGGCTCAGAGGTGTCGGGCCATATTAATGGCGGCTATTGAAATCCCCTTTTGCCGGCCGGAGTGGCCGTGCAGTTCTAGGCGCTACAGTCTGGAACTGCGAGACCGCTGCGGTCACAGGTTCGAATCCTGCCTCGGGCATGGTTGTGTGTGGTGTCCTTAGGTTAGTTAGGTTTAAGTACTTCTAAGTTCTAGGGGACTGATGACCTCAGAAGTTAAGTCCCATAGTGCTCAGAGCCATTTGAACCATTTAAACCAAATCCCCTTTTCTCGGTGGATTCCCTCATTTTCTGCCCGTATTGTCACTAAGCTCCCCCCATGAACCAAGGACCTTGCCGTTGGTGGGGAGGCTTGCGTGCCTCAGCGATACAGATGGCCGTACCGTAGGTGCAACCACAACGGAGGGGTATCTGTTGAGAGGACAGACAAACATGTGGTTCCTGGAGAGGGGCAGCAGCCTTTTCAGTAGTTGCAGAGGCAACAGTCTGGATGATTGACTGATCTGGCCTTGTAACATTAACCAAAACGGCCTTCCTGTACTGGTACTGCGAACGGCTGAAGCAAGGGGAAACTACAGCCGTAATTTTTCTCGAGGACATGCAGCTTTACTGTATGATTAAATGATGATGGCGTCCTCTTGGGTAAAATATTCCGGAGGTAAAATAGTCCCCCATTCGGATCTCCGGGCGGGGACTACTCAAGAGGACGTCGTTATCAGGAGAAAGAAAACTGGCGTTCTACGGATCGGAGCGTGGAATGTCAGATCCCTTAATCGGGCAGGTAGGTTAGAAAATTTAAAAAGGGAAATGGATAAGTTAATGTTAGATATAGTGGGAATTAGTGAAGTTCGGTGGCAGGAGGAACAAGACTTTTGGTCAGGTGATTACAGGGTTATAAATACAACATCAAATAGGGGTAATGCAGGAGTAGGTTTAATAATGAATAAAAAAATAGGAGTGCGGCTTAGCTACTACAAACAGCATAGTGAACGCATTATTGTGGCCAAGATAGACACAAAGCCCATGCCTACTACAGTAGTACAAGTTTACATGCCAACTAGCTCTGCAGATGATGTAAGGATTTAGAGGCTTGTCTCACTAGGGGTAAGATAGATACTGCCTACAGGAAAATTAAAGAGACCTTTGGAGAGAAGAGAACCACTTGTACGAATATCAAGAACTCAGATGGCAACCCAGTTCTAAGCAAAGAAGGTAAGGCAGAAAGGTGGAAGGAGTATATAGAGGGTTTATACAAGGGCGATGTACTTGAGGACAATATTATGGAAATGGAAGAGGATGTAGATGAAGACGAAATGGGAGATAAGATACTGCGTGAAGAGTTTGACAGAGCACTGAAAGACCTGAGTCGAAACAACCCCCCGGGAGTAGACAACATTCCATTAGAACTACTGACAGCCTTGGGAGAGCCAGTCATGACAAAACTCTACCATCTGGTGAGCAAGATGTATGAGACAGGCGAAATACCCTCAGACTTCAAGAAGAATATAATAATTCCAATCCTAAAGAAAACAGGTGTTGACAGATGTGAAAATTACCGAACTACCAGTTTAATAAGTCACAGCTGCAAAATACTAACGCGAATTCTTTACAGACGAATGGAAAAACTGGTAGAAGCGGACCTCGGGGAAGATCAGTTTGGATTCCGTAGAAATGTTGGAACACGTGAGGCAATACTAACCTTACGACGTATCTTAGAAGAAAAATTAAGAAAAGGCAAACCTACGTTTCTAGCATTTGTAGACTTAGAGAATGCTTTTGACAATGTTAACTGGAATACTCTCTTTCAAATTCTGAAGGTGGCAGGTATAAAATACAGGGAGCGAAAGGCTATTTACAATTTGTACAGAAATCAGATGGCAGTTATAAGAGTCGAGGGGCATGAAAAGGAAGCAGTGGTTGGGAAAGGAGTGAGACAGGGTTGTAGCCTCTCCCCGATGTTATTCAATCCGTATATTGAGCAAGCAGTAATGGAAACAAAAGAAAAATTCGGAGTAGGTATTAAAATTCATGGAGAAGAAGTAAAAACTTTGAGGTTCGCCGATGACATTGTAATTCTGTCAGAGACAGCAAAAGACTTGGAAGAGAAGTTGAACGGAATGGACAGTGTCTTGAAAGGAGGATATAAGATGAACATCAACAAAAGCAAAACGAGTATAATGGAATGTAGTCAAATTAAATCGGGTGATGCTGAGGGAATTAGATTAGGAAATGAGACACTTACAGTAGTAAAGGAGTTTTGCTATTTAGGGAGTAAAATAACTGATGATGGTCGAAGTAGAGAGGATATAAAATGTAGACTGGCAATGGCAAGGAAATCGTTTCTGAAGAAGAGAAATTTGTTAACATCGAGTATAGATTTAAGTGTCAGGAAGTCGTTTCTGAAAGTATTTGTATGGAGTGTAGCCATGTATGGTTGGTTGGTTGGTTGGTTTGGGGGGATTAAAGGGACCAGACTGCTACGGTCATCGGTCCCTTGTTCCAAGGACAAAGAACACCCACAGAGAATAAAAACGAGGAACAGAAGAGATCACAGACGATACAGAACAAGAGAAACAGACAAGGACAAGACAAAACGAACTAAAACCACACAGAGTGTGACGGTGGTTGGCCGACCATAGAAAGAAATAAGGAAAAGCCAACCACTTAGAAACACATTAAAAAATCAGTGGAAAATCATAGCCCAAAGGCCAGAATCAACGCAAAACGATAAAATAAAACAGAAACACTCAGAGTAAATGATAAAATCCCCCTGCCCGAATAAAACGTAAAACTAAGTCAGCCATAGTGGAGTCGTCTGTTAAAAGGGCAGGGAGCGTAGCAGGCAGCGCAAATGTCTGCCTGACCACAGCTAAAAGGGGGCAGGCCAGCAAAATGTGGGCCACTGTCAAAGCTGCCCCACAGCGACATAGAGGAGGGTCCTCCCGGCGCAGTAAATAATTGTGTGTCAGCCGGGAGTGGCCAATGCGGAGCCGGCAAAGAACTACTGAGTCCCTGCGAGTGGCTCGCAGGGATGACCGCCACACAGCCGTCGTCTCCTTGACAGCACGGAGTTTTTTGGACATTGTCAGTTCGCGCCATTCATCGTCCCATACCGCCAAGATTTTGCGGCGGAAGACTGCCCGCAAATCAGTCTCTGGGAGACCAAGGTCCAGAGATGGCTTGCTGGTGGCCTCTTTCGCCAGGCGGTCAACATGTTCGTTACCCGGGATACCGACATGACCGGGGGTCCACACAAAGACCACAGAGCGGCCGCAACAGGCGAGAGTATGCAGAGACTCGTGGATAGCCATCACCAGACGAGAACGAGGGAAACACTGGTCGAGAGCTCGTAAACCGCTCAGGGAATCGCTACAGATAACGAAGGACTCACCTGAGCAGGAGCGGATATACTCTAGTGCACGAAAGATGGCGACCAATTCAGCAGTGTAAACGCTGCAGCCATCCTGCAAGGAACGTTGTTCGGAACGGTCCCCTAGAGTTAGCGCATACCCGACACGACCAGCAACCATCGAACCGTCAGTGTAGACAATACCAGAGCCCTGATACGTGGCCAGGATAGAATAAAAGCGGCGGCGGAAGGCCTCTGGAGGGACTGAGTCCTTCAGGCCCTGTGCCAGGTCCAGCCGAAGGCAAGGGCGACGAACACACCATGGGGGTGTATGCAAAGTAGCCCGGAAAGTAGGTGGAACAGTGAAAACCTGAAGCCCAGAGAGAAGCTCTTTGACGCGGACCGCTATTGTACAACCAGACCGGGGCCGACGATCTGGCAGATGGACGACCGATGGCGGGAACAGGAGACGATAATTTGGATGCCCGGGCGACCTTAGAACATGGGCAGCATAAGCGGCCAGCAAACGTTGGCGTCGGAACCGCAGGGGAGGTACACCGGCCTCCACTAGTACGCTGTCCACGGGGCTGGTGCGGAAAGCACCAGTGGCAAGGCGTATCCCGCTGTGGAGAATTGGGTCCAGCACCCGCAACGCAGACGGGGATGCTGAGCCATATGCCAGGCACCCATAATCCAGACGGGACTGGATTAACGCCTGGGAGAGCCGTAACAGGGTAGAGCGGTCGGTTCCCCAGCGGGTGTGGCTCAAACATCGGAGTGCATTGAGATGCCGCCAACACGTCTGTTTGAGCTGCCGGATATGAGGCAGCCAAGTCAACCGGGCATCGAAAACCACCCCCAAAAACCTGTGGGTCTCCACCACAGCAAGGAGTTCGTCGGCAAGATAAAGCCGCGGCTCAGGATGGACTGTTCGGCGCCGGCAGAAATGCATAACGCGGGTCTTGGCTGCCGAAAACTGAAACCCATGCGCTACAGCCCAAGACTGCGCCTTACGGATAGCGCCCTGTAGCTGACGTTCAACAGCTGCAATGCCAGTAGAGCTGTAATAAAGGCAGAAGTCGTCAGCATACAGGGAAGCAGAGACAGAATTACCCACGGCCGCAGCAAGCCCGTTAATGGCTATTAAAAACAGACAGACACTTAAAACAGAGCCCTGTAGCACACCGTTCTCCTGGACGTGGGAGGAACTATACGAGGCCGCGACTTGCACGCGGAAGGTACGACACGACAGAAAATTGCGGATAAAAATCGGCAGAGGACCCCGAAGACCCCACCCATGAAGCGTAGAAAGAATGTGATGACGCCATGTCGTATCGTACGCCTTCCGCATGTCGAAAAAGACAGCGACCAGGTGCTGACGGCGGGCAAAGGCAGTACGGATGGCAGTCTCCAGGCTCACCAGATTGTCGGTGGCGGAGCGGCCTTTACGGAACCCACCCTGAGACGGAGCCAGAAGGCCCCGAGACTTCAGTACCCAATGCAAGCGCCGGCTCACCATCCGTTCGAGAAGCTTGCACATAACGTTGGTGAGGCTAATGGGACGGTAGCTGTCCACCTCCAGAGGGGTCTTTCCAGGTTTCAAAACGGGGATGACAATGCCTTCCCGCCATTGCGACGGAAACTCCCCCTCGACCCAAAGACGGTTGTAAAGATCGAGAAGGCGCCGCTGGCAGTCCACTGAAAGGTGTTTCAGCATCTGACAGTGGATGCCATCTGGCCCAGGAGCGGTATCAGGGCAAGCAGCTAGGGCACTGCGAAATTCCCACTCACTGAATGGAGCAGTGTAAGATTCCGGGTGGTTGGTGCGAAACGAAAGGCTCCCACGTTCCAGCCGCTCTTTAATGGAGCGGAAGGCCTGGGGGTAATTCGCAGAAGCGGAACTCGTAGCAAAATGCTCTGCTAAGCGATTTGCAATGACGTCGGAGTCGGTACATACGGCTCCATTCAGTGAGAGCGCAGGGACGCTGGCAGGGGTCCGATAGCCATAGACGCGTCGAATCTTGGCCCAGACCTGCGAAGGAGTGACATGGAGGCCAATGGTGGACAATACCGCTCCCAGCACTCCTTCTTGCCTTGGCGGACAAGGAGGCGGGCCCGCGCACGCAGCCGTTTGAAGGCGATAAGGTGCGCTAAGGAGGGATGTCGCTTGTGACGCTGGAGCGCCCGCCGGCGATCTTTAATCGCTTCAGCGATCTCAGGCGACCACCAAGGCACAGCCTTCCGCCGAGGGGACCCACAGGAATGGGGAATGGCAGATGAGGTGGCAGTAACGATGCCGGTGGTGACCGATTGAACCACCGCATCAATGTCATCGGTAGAGAGAGGCTCAAAAGCGGCAGTGGAGGAGAACAAGTCCCAGTCAGCCTTATTCAGAGCCCATCTGCTAGGGCGCCCAGAAGAGTGGCGCTGTGGTAGTGACAAAAAGATCGGAAAGTGGTCACTACCACACAGGTCGTCATGCACACTCCATTGGACAGATGGTAAGAGGCTATGGCTACAGATTGAAAGGTCAATGGCGGAGTAGGTGCCATGCGCCACACTGAAGTGTGTGAAGGCACCATCATTTAACAGCGAGAGATCGAGCTGCGACAATAAATGCTCAACGATGGCGCCTCGACCTGTTCCCACTGACCCACCCCACAGAGGGTTATGGGCGTTGAAGTCGCCCAATAGCAAGAAAGGTGGCGGCAATTGGGCGACCAGTGCAGCCAGGACATGCTGCGAGACATCACCATCCGGTGGAATGTAAAGACTGCAGACGGTAACAGCCTGTGGCGTCCACACGCGTACAGCGACAGCCTCTAAAGGCGTCTGGATAGGGACAGACTCGCTGTGCAGAGTGTGAAGAACATATATGCAGACGCCACCAGACACCCTTTCATAAGCTGCTCGGTTCTTATAATAACCCCGATAGCCACGGAGGGCGGGGGTTCGCATTGCTGGAAACCAAGTTTCCTGGAGAGCAATGCAGAAGAAAGGGTGAAGGCTGATAAGTTGGCGGAGCTCAGCTAGATGGTGGAAGAAACCGCTGCAGTTCCACTGGAGGATGGTGTTGTCCATGGCTGGGAAAGGCGTGACGGGACTGGGAAGGCAGATTACGCCGCTGGGTCACCTGCTGCCTCCAAGTGAGCACCTGCGCCAGTGCTTTCCATGGCGCCCGAGGGACTGGCGAGATCGAGGTCCTCAGCGGACGCCAGGATCTCCACCTCGTCCTCAGACGCAGAGTTTGAGGGTGGCGGTGGGACAGGTGCCACCGCAATGTCAGGTTGCTTGGGAGCCTTTTTCTTCAACGGCTTCGCACGCTGTGCCTTGGGAGGGTCTGGCTGGGAGGGCCCCACTGGGTCAGTCTCAGGGACGGACGACGACCGTGAAGCCCTATGACCAGCGACCGGTTGTTGTTTCAAAACTTTTCGTGGGTCCGCTTTGACACTGGGCAAAGCCTGGGAAGGGAGGGCCCCAAGGGACCCCTTCCTGGCTGGAGTGGCCAAAGAAGCCCTACGCTTCTCCGGCTGGGAAGGGGGGACGAATGTCCCCGATGGTTGGGGTGGTGTTGCTCCTGGAGTAGATGGAGCAACAGTGGGCGAAGTGCCCCCCACAACCAAGGGGGCCGGTGCATTGAGACATAGCTGAGAGGCAGCAGTACGTGACGACACGGGAGAGGATCGGACTGCTTGTGCAGCAGCGGCATAGGTGGATGTCATGGGCACGGGATGTAGCCGCTCATATTTCCGCCTTGCCTCGGTGTAGGTCAGGCGGTCCAGGGTCTTATATTCCATTATCTTCCTTTCCTTCTGGAAGATCCGACAGTCCGGTGAGCAGGGGGAATGGTGTTCTCCACAGTTAACACAAATGGGAGGCGGAGCACATGGAGTATCAGGATGCGAAGGACGTCCGCAATCCCGACACGTGATGCTGGAAGTACAGCGAGATGACATGTGCCCGAACTTCCAGCATTTAAAACACCGCATCGGAGGAGGGATATATGGTTTCACATCACAACGGTAAACCATCACCTTAACCTTTTCGGGTAAGACATCACCCTCAAAGGCCAAGATGAAGGCACCGGTGGCTACCTGATTATCCCTCGGACCCCGATGGACGCGCCGGACGAAGTGAACACCTCGTCGTTCGAGGTTGGCGCGTAATTCATCGTCGGACTGCAGAAGAAGATCCCTGTGGAATATAATACCCTGGACCATGTTGAGACTCTTATGCGGCGTGATGCTAATGGAAACATCCCCCAACTTGTCACAATTGAGCAACCTCCGTGACTGGGCAGAGGATGCCGTTTTGATGAGCACAGAACCAGAGCGCATCTTGGACAGGCCCTCCACCTCCCCGAACTTGTCCTCTAAATGCTCCACAAAAAACTGGGGCTTGGTCAACATGAAAGATTCTCCATCAACCCGCGTACACACGAGGTACCGGGGTGAATATTCTCCACTGCCGTCTTTAGCAAGTCGTTCCTCCCATGGAGTAGCTAGGGAGGGAAACGATCTCTGATCCAATTTCTTCACGTTGAGGTTAGACCTCGATCGCTTAGAGACTGCTGGTGGAGGCCCACCAGCGATAGATGATGTACCACGCTTCATTGCGGGTCATCCGCCCTGATGCCACCTCCTCCGACCAAGGGCCCTCCCCACGGGCGCCACCCAGCCACAGCAAAGGCCACCTGGCAGGATGGCCATTGCCGGGAGTCCTGATGCCCCAGGGAGATGGGCATCTACTCCTTGGCATACGTGGGGAGTGAACGGCGCAGGCATCAGTAGAGCGATCCCTGTGTTGTCAGGGGGCTACAACCAAGAGGGTACATGGCGACCCCACCACAACGGACTGGCTACCGTGCTGGATCTTAGGTGCAAAAATGGCCAAGGTCGTCGTCACAGTTAAAAGAAACACTGCAGAGTGCAGCGTGGTAATCGCCCAAGAGATCGAAAACGAGCGGGACACCATTGCAACGATGAGAAAGACGGCTATAGGTCTAATTGCACGAAGGATACAGTGCACCACGTAAGGTGCCCTTCCCCAATTGGCTCGCTCTTCGGAATAATTTAGATAGATGGAGGTCAAACCCGAGAGGGGACCATCACATAAGGCCGAAACGTTGGAGACTCCTTTTAGTCGCCTCTTACGACAGGCAGGAATACCGCGGGCCTATTCTAACCCCCGAACCCGCAGGGGGGTAGCCATGTATGGAAGTGAAACATGGACGATAACTAGTTTGGACAAGAAGAGAATAGAAGCTTTCGAAATGTGGTGCTACAGAAGAATGCTGAAGATAAGGTGGGTAGATCACGTAACTAATGAGGAGGTATTGAATAGGATTGGGGAGAAGAGAAGTTTGTGGCACAACTTGACTAGAAGAAGGGATCGGTTGGTAGGGCATGTTTTGAGGCATCAAGGGATCACAAATTTAGCATTGGAGGGCAGCATGGAGGGTAAAAATCGTAGAGGGAGACCAAGAGATGAATACACTAAACAGATTCAGAACGATGTAGGTTGCAGTAGGTACTGGGAGATGAAGAAGCTTGCACAGGAAAGAGTAGCATGGAGAGCTGCATCAAACCAGTCTCAGGACTGAAGACCTCAACAACAACAACAACAACATTGTCACTAAAATTGTTCCCTATTCTTCTCTGATTATCTTACGAAGTGGGAGGTTATAATTAAAGTGCAGAAGATCTCACAGGCCCAGTGTGGAATGTAATTATCATATGGGAGCTGAACTTGGTAGAAGTTCTAATGTGTTGCGGAAACGATTTAAATTGGGAAAAATGTCAGTACCAGTTTTGGCCAGCAGGTGAAAATCTGCACTATGTCTGCAAGAAATATATATTAAAATTTTTTCTTATGTAATGGATTAATTACACGACGTGGGCAGAAACGGTCAAACAAGTGAAAAAGAAATAAAACGGCTTTGAGCACTATGAGACTTAACTTCTGAGGTCATCAGTCCCCTAGAACTTAGAACTACTTAAACCTAACTAACCTAAGGACATCACAAACATCCACGCCCGAGGCAGGATTCGAACCTGAGACCGTAGCGCCAAACAAGTGAAGTCATAATAGTGATTTTGTTATTAACAGTTGTTGCCGCAATTTGTTCAGTATGGGGGCCAGGCAGCTCGATGGGATACTGTAGACCGCCAGATTTCCACCTGGTGGCCAGAACTGGAACTAATTTTTTCCCAATGTAAATTGGTTGTCCTCTGACTTGTTAGCGTATGTATCAAGTTCCGCTGCCATACGATAATCAGAACGCACACAGGACCTCCCTGAATAGTTGCAATTTCATTACAACCACTCGGTACTTGCCTTACTGCATGCCCGCAACACCACCAGGTTGCATTCGGTCTAACGTTGGAGAGTGGTCATAATGTTTCAGCTGATAATTTTGCGTCTCGTACAATGTCTTTGATGAAATATTTTCATGCATTTAAATGTCCCACTCAATATTGATTGCTAGGTAAGTAAAGAAATAAGGTCCTTTTTCTTACTATTTTTAAATGTATCTTAAACGGCCTTCGTTCGTATCCCTAAGGTAGCGTTACACTGTGGAAAGACAGTTACAAGATAGCCCTTATTTTAAACGTCACTGCGTCTTGTCGACAGATGTACATACTTGGCCAGTAAGTACACGATCTACTCACATTAATGAGACCACCGCCTTTGTTCATCGTCAACGCGAAATAACCACTCACAAAAGGCACGCAGCAGCACTAGCCGTGGAGGGTACACAAAGCGTGTCGGGACACGTGGAAAACAGTGCAGTCGATGTCGTAATGAAGAAACGAAGCGACTTATCTTATGTCCATGGACATGACCATTGGCTTTTGGGCCAAGAGCTGGAGCATTTCCGATACGGAAACAGTTTGTAAACTGTTCGCTTTGCCATGCGTGACGAAATGGCACTATCCAAAACCGCTCAAGGCAACTGGAGTACCACGAGTCAGATGACAGGGGTGATAGACGGCTGTGTGCGAACGAATAGACGTGAGCCAAGGCGCTATCAACAGGGTTCAGCGAACGTTGTTGGGTACGGGCCTCCGTAGCACGCGCCTGATTATGAATCAATGCCAACTGCTGTTCCTCAGGTTGGACGTCCACTGAGTGGCGACAGGTGGCCTTTTCAGATGAACCACGTTTTGTGCTTCATTGGGAAGATGGGCGTTGGCGTATACAGCGTGTAACGTCTGAAAGTTAACACTCTGCAGCAATAGTCGGAAGGATACAGGACAGAGGAGGGAGCGTTATAGTCTGGGGAATGTTTCGTTGCATTCCCTGGATGATTCCGTCTGTGGGGAAGGCACATTATGTCAACATAAGCATGCATCTGTCTTTCGGGGTCAGGTACCCCTCTATGTGCAGTTTGTTTTTTCTCGGTATGATGGCATTTACCAGCTGGATAACGCAACGTGTTAGACAGCTCATAGTGTACGTGCGTGGTTCGAAGAGGCCCAAGATGAGTTAACCTTACTCCACTGGCTTCCATACTTCCCAGAATCTTTGGGACCATCTCGATCGGACTGTTCGTACCAGCTGAGAAACAGAGCAGGCGGACACGGTACCTCAGTCTGAGTAGCTCCACATCCCTGTCGGTATCTTCCAGAGCCCTACTGACACACTTCTTGCACATCTAGCAGTAGTCCGCTTTGGAAAATACGGTCATTCAGGCTTTTGACGGTGGTCACATTAATGTCAGTCGACAGTCCGCTACTCTAGTCGAGTTTCCAGGGTGTCTGACTCACATGCAGAAGTCCTAGTTCGGTTCGCGGTACTGCCCAAATTTTATCATGTCCTGACGAGGAGGGTGTGGTGCACTCAACCTCGTTAGGCCAACTAAGTAGTTCCTATGAACGAGAAGCAGAGAGAGCTTCGTGCAGACCGTATGCCGTTCCATAATACATCTATGTGACATGGCAGGTTGGCATGTCGTGGTTCTTTGGGCCCGGTGGCTAGGTTACGTCTGTTTTTTTCTTCTGCAGAAGAGATGAAAACATGATCGATGCATCAAAATATTTAATTCCTTATAGTTTTCAATTGATGGCACACATTTACCTAATAGCAAAAAGTTTAGTATGATTTCGTAACTGCAGACGTGAGAAACTTTTTGCAGTTCTGTACTAGCTATGCAAGACACAAGTGCTGTGGAGCAGTCTGTTTATCCGGTCATTCCAAATGATGCTCTGTAGCAGCAGACGAGGGGTGTGAATTTCATTTTTGATCAAACGCAGTCAATTCATCAGACATGGTAATATCACAACTGCAGAACAGCAGAACGGAGTCACCGAGATCGCTCAAGCTTCCTGTTATATTTCTTGGAAGATCGCGGTACGTCGTCGACTAGCATAAGAACAGCTAAACCACAACCACTGTGAGACGTGAACATTCACCTCAGCCTGTCGGATGATGACGGGTGGTAAAGAAGGTGCCATGTACGCTTCAGGAATTTGTACGCTGTGAGCGCATACTTGGGTCGACAAACTCAGATCATGTACCAAGGAGACGTTCCAGCCATGAAACTCCGAAGTGCAGCAGTTTTGCGTCAGAACGGCTGTCTAACTTTCTATTAGACGAATGATCATCATATTTTGCTCTGTATCTCAGGTAGAACATGAAATTTTTCTTACATATAAAAACGAGATATTTCCTCTTTCTCTGTCCACAGGCTTCTTAATCCGGCGTAACTGCTAACGCGTTTCAGCTAAATTTCTGCATAAACGTAATAAATACATGTTGGTCACAGATAAACCTTTTCCAAATTTAAAATTTTTGCTAAGCTGGCTGTTATTTATACGACAACGTTACAAGGAACTTCCATCTTTTTCGCGATTTTTCAAATTCGTAATTTAATTTTTTCTGTGTCTTCAATCGTTTAACATCGAATGGAAACAAAATTTCAAGCAGTATTTTCCACACTTCTGAAAATAAATCGATATAATGACTCACCCATTGGAATTTTTGGAGCGATTATCATATTATACATCTCATTTCCAACCGTAAATGTCGTTTTCACTTTCTCAGATTGTTTCATATAAAGGGCGATAAAAGAAATTCCGTTTGAGTACGTTGCCATAGCATAGATGCAACGTCGCACGATTCCGATGCGGATATATAAACACCGACATGTACGCAAGAGGCTAGTGTGCCTACGCCACCTACTTCCCTTGAATACGAAAACGCGAATTATAGCGTCGTTATTACCAAATGCTTCCAAACAGGCCCACGGCGCTGTTATACTTTCCTTGGCTGCAGTAGGAGGAACACCGTTAGATATCCATCGGCTAATGAAATATATCTTTGGGGCAGCGTGTTTGTCGAAAATCACCGTTGTGGAATGGTGCGCCAAGGGGTGCTCTGCTTCATGATAACGCACTTCCCGTTATCGTAAATGTTGTAACGCAGAAGTTTCGCCAAATGAAGTGAGAAACAGTCGAGCACCCACCGTAGACACCTAATAACTCCACATGCGATTATCACGCCTTTGGTTATTTAAAAAATACCTTGAAGAGTCGACGACTGCTCTCACACGAGGATCGGCAGCAGGCAGTTACGGAATTCTTCATGCAGCAGGATACGATATTTTACCAAACGCGTATTTTCAACCTGGGGTGTCGGTGGGATTATTGCCTCAATGCTCACCGCGATTTTGCCCGATTGGCGTACTGTTTTTCTGCACTGTACGGAAACTTTTTGATCGTCCCCTATCCATCTAACTCGCTATAATGAATGTCGTTTTCATTTTCTCTGTTTGTTTAATATTTTATGCGAAGGAAAAAGGTAAAGAACCATGAGAGGGCATGATAGTTCGTTGTAGCATTTAAAGCGCAGTTGAACCTGGAATCTAAGTTCCGTAACATCTTAAACTAAACTAACTGATGTTTTAATGATAAATCTACATGTAACATTCTGACTATACAAGATACATAAATTATTATTGTTTAGCATTCAGGAAAATCGCAGTTGTACCAGTAAATCATTTTTGGTCTCCTCTTTTCTGCCCTATTGCTCATGACATTTTGACTGGCGATAGTGTTTTATAAAGAAACAAGAATTCGTTATGGATCATCCAGTAACAGTGATATCGGAAACCATGAAATTTTATTCGACACCAGACACTGTACTAGTTTTAATTCGTTATGGTGTTGAACACAGTGACCAAGTTATCAGAGGTTAATATGTCATCGATCATCAACTAGTGTTTTTTCTTCCTTACTTCTTTTTTTCATCCTTCCCTAATGTCCAATAGGCAGAGGATCAGAGTTTTGTGGAAAAAAGTCTCTGGACGAAGGAACATCCAGAATAGTTGCCCCAGTTGATCGACGATCTTTGGCCCAGGCTACTCCCATGTCCTGCTTGAAATCTTGTAAGGTTCTACACAGCACATACAACTGATTTTCCCATAACCTTTACGGCAAATTCCGCGAACTTGTTTGAGAGAAAACACGTGTTAAACCATTCAACACGAAGTATAGCAGTAGAGCTCTATTACAGGATCCCATTGTGCTAGATCAAACAGAGTAAGTAACACGATAAAAGTCGACGCCGTTTACTTTACACGAATGAAAGACTAATATTTTACGTTTAACAATACTATGAAAAGAATAGTTGCTACTCACCACACAGCGCAGATGCTGAGTCGCGGTAAAGCACAACAAACACAAACACAAACACACACACACACACACACACATACACACACCACCACCACCACCACCACCACCACCACCACCACCACAGTCTCTGGCAGCTGGAGCCGGATAATGAACTTATGTCAAATATTCGCTTCATTATACCTAACACTCAAAGATTCAAATGGCTCTGAGCACTATGGGACTTAACATCTGTGGTCATCGGTGCCCTAGAACTTAGAAGTACTTAAACCTAACTATCCTAAGGACATCACACACATCCATGCTCGAGGCAGGATTCGAACCTGCGACCGTAGCAGTCGCGCGGTTCCGGTCTGCGCGCCTAGAACCGCTAGACCACCGCGGCCGGCACACTCAAAGAGAAACGCTTGTGAGTACCCTCAGCGCTCTTGGACTCGCAGCATTACTCTGTGAAATGCCCATGTTAACAGCATGCTGGAATGCAGGGGACACTTTTGCGAAAGATGTGAGAACACTGAATTGATCTGTTAGAAAGACAGTCTTTGTAAGATTAAGGCATTGCTGCAAGCCACCATTGCTGAAATTTTGATCTCAAGCATGTCAGTCCTTAATAGTAAAGAATCATTACTAGAATTTGTTCGAATTTATGTAGGGAAGTGTTGTCTGAAACACACAAGCCGATTAATACGCAAAAGGTATGCGTTGGTGGTCATTTCTATCGAAACTTTGATTACTTATTACGAAGTACTACAGAGTCCTATAGATCGTCTGGATTAATGAAATCTGGTTTTGTAGCACGAATCTCCAGACTCTGCCGGTTTTATTAGGAAGAGGACTATTATCCTTTTCTGAATGGATTCTTGATATCTATTTGAAGACCCATCATAAATTTTTCGTTAATTAGGCTGTAACAGCACGTAGATGGATTCCACTTAATCTATAGAGAGAAAGAGTGGTTTCTTTATATGAGGATTAAGCTTTCATGGAGAAGTTGCAGCTTCATCATTGACCAGCCATCTACATTCTCCAGTAAGATATATAACCACCGTGTTATTCAAAGTATAGTAGCCGTTCACTATACTACTCTCAAGAAGAAAATGATATTATGGTAATATGAGCACTCAGACTTTTCCAAGATATTTTATGCTTCTGAATATGGCCGAATCTTCGTGCAAATTACTTTGAGTAAGATACTGTAAGTATATTGGTGCAGTCAAACAATGTTTGCTGCAGAGAAAACAGTTTTCAAAATAAAAATAAAATTGACCCAAGTTTAGCGAAGGAATTGCTTAAGTTGTACATTGGCAACACAATTTTGTATGGAAGTGTAACATGGACCCTGTGAATATTGGAGAAGAAATGGATGTTAAAAGTTAGAAGGAATGGCGAGGAAAACAAGTCAACAGAACAACTTTGCAATAAGAGACAGAATGTCGAGTTCTAATAAAATATGTATGAATACTAAACTTTTCACTAGAAAGAGGAATATAGGAGAAAAACAGTAGTTTCCAACAAAAATTTCAGCATAAGAAGTATAAGTTGAGGATTTTGGGTGGAGCAGTTACGTTTTGATAAAAGTAATGATACTGCATAAAGTAGCAACAGATGGAGGGTGGTCACAAACTGTCAATAAAATGAGAACAAAACATAGTCTCGTGTGGTAGAATAATTTGTGTATACCAGAGCATTTAATGTGTTTCATTCTCATCCTTGTATGAAAAAAAAAAGAAAGAAAGTATGTGTCATAGTTATATGAAGTGACATCATACTGAAATGGAGCAACATTATTTTTCTGACGAAATATAAATGCAGACTGTTTCATATATTCTGTGACATACATGTAAATCTATAATGAGGAAATACTTACCTTTCAAAGTTAAGTTTTCACAGTCCCAGATTGAGCATCGACATATTTAAAAATTTCGGCAAGTCAGTGATGTGACTGTTGCCGACGTTTCATTACATTAAAGTGTAAGCTTGGCTGAAACACTTCGCTAAATACGTATCGTTCGTCACAAATACTAGGAGATAAATGTTAATAACAATTTCCAGAATCTCACTTCACTGACATCCCGAAATTTGAATTAAGTTTAGTAGGGTAATATAATAATAAATTTTGAATAGTCACCTGAAGATGAGCTGACGCACGAAACGGTATGGGACGCGTTTCACCTAGTAACAAAATTCCACGTAGGATATATTTAGGTTTGTATTTGGCCTAATAACAACAGAATGAAATCTAAATTTTCATTGTGCAGTCGCGGATTTTCCCTCGTAAACACCTTAGGAGTCTAACTGTTTACCTTTAATTAATGTTTGCCTTCTGCTTTCGAGACTGAATTCATTTCGTACAATTCACCGTTTAGCGTACCCAATAAGCATGTGTAATCACACTCTCCCTCTTCTACTGCCGCGGAAACCGGAGTCGGAAAATTTGGCAGCTGCCCGCCAGTGCAAGCGCCGCCTAGTGCAGCAGTCGGATGCGGCCCGCCGTGCGGGAGCAAAGAAGGTAAGCGTGCAGATGCGCCAGCCGCAGCTGCCTGTTGCTGGCAGCGACCTCGGCACAACTGCGGACGGACACACCGCCTGCCGGCAGCCTGTTGCGCTACCCCGCCGCGCAGCTCGCCGGCCCCCACCCCTCGCCATTCACAACTACGTCACAGCAAACAGCCGGCTCGGCTGCTACACCGAACAGTCGATAATGCCCCCACCCCGCCGTGCCTAAACTCTGTGTGCTCACTCCAGCGCACTGGGACGAGAACAGCCAGAAGTGCTTTCTACTCATTGCACTCTGCCTGCCCGCTGCCATCTGCAGCTTGCTAGCTTCAGAACCGAATCGCTTAAAAAGTTCCCATTTCCAGCGTGAACACAGAAGTACCGAATTAACATGCGTTTCAATCCATATGGAGAACTGATTCCTGGGTGAAAAGCAGGCCTTTGGAATACCGACACTTTGACAGATTCGTCATTTTGCTTTGGAATCTGTCACTTTCAGGGAAAAATCCATGACGCCATGTGTGACCGGGGAATCTTAGACGCATTTCTGTATCACAAAAGTCGAAAAACTCCTTCATAACTCGTACATAACAATTTTCTAACCTGGGTGGTAGTAGTAGGGTGCTGTGTTCAGCACTACTTTTGATAAATTAAATATGCAAAATAATTAATTGATCAATTAATAACCTCCACATCTGATGACTTCAAAGGCTTTCCCCAGACGTCATGTGCCCCTTCCACCTCCCCACAATGCGACGCGACTTGGACTAACTCCAGCTCCACCCCTGCCATACACTCCTCAGCTTAAGGAATCCGAAACGAACATATTGTTAAGTCAATACGCCCCGAATTTCTCATGTGGAATGTAGATTCCTCCCTTTTATATGAGTTAGTTTCGATGACAGAAGAATTCAGATGACACGCACCATTACTTGTGAAAATCCTGTACAACACTATGACATAGGCTATATTTCCTCTAAAGATTCTCCCATCAGGTAGAGAAATCTATTCTTATCAGCTTAATATCTGCCACATCCTGCCTCACAGGACTAGAATACTGAACTCAGTTTTGTCCCCTGACAGAGTGCTAAGAGCAAGTTCTACCTCTGTCGCTGGACGCCTCTTCACTTTCTCTCTTAAAGTAAACAAATGCCCTGTCACATACAAAGTCTCTCAAGGTAACAGCACAGAGGATACTACGTATCACTTTATAAATTCAGTAATATAGCTGATGCCATTACGATTGCCGTCTCTCCCTGTCATGACCATAACTAACGTGAAGGGAAAATAAAAACTACGTAGTTGGAGCAGGAGCTAGCACGTAGAATATTGTAATAAGACCTAAAACCAATAAAACGGCAAGCTTATAGTGCCGAAACCATCCTTCAGCAGAAATTGTGTAATCCTGGACTTAAACAATAGGCAGAGTAAAGCAGTAGTAGGTCTGATGACCTGCCATAGGAACTTCAGGAGTCGTTTGCACACAGTGGGAACAGAGATGCCCCTAGCGCAAACTATGTGTTGTGGGGGCTGAAACAGCATCACATTTAATCTTTCAGTACGGAGCACTTGAGGCCATAAGACACATAACATTTGAGCCATTAACTCATGAAGAGATTATGTCTAACATATCTGTATTAATGGGGCTCCTACTATTCTTAAAGAAAGCTCGCCAGCGTTGCTAGGGAGACAAGGAAAGGAACCATATAATGAGCTTTGTTTCCGTGCAAGCAATTGGGGGCAAATGTCGTTGTCGTTTTGTCTTCCTGCTAACACCAAATCAAAAGGAAGCAAATGAATGGCCTGAAGTCTGCAGACGTGCCTGTGGACAGCCACGATGATAAGTTATCGCGGCTCCATAATCTGCCACTTCGTTGACAAACCGTCCGTTCCCGCTTGTTTTGACTGTGGACACAATGGTTTCGTTGGCATACAGAGCTCCATATCCGCATCCGGATGACTGTGTTATACACTAGAAAAGTTTGATAGTTGAAATGTTCTTTATGATCTTTCGGGCTGCCGTGCGAAATCCCATTCGTGGACACTGCGAAATGTCAGGCATTCCCGGCAGGGAATAAACTACGCGAAGTATTTCTCCGCGCATTAACCAGAAATGTTTATCGGTAGACGAGCATTTATACTCAGTACTGCCACCCATAATTATATCAATCTAACAGGTCGCCAATCTCACTTTAGCCCTCAAGAGAGAGTTAAAACTGTCACAGTTTGTAAAGCACATTTCGGGTAACCGAAGCTTTGCTAGTGTACCACACAGTTATCCGGAAGAGCGAATCAAGAATTATGTAAGCTAACGAAACCACCGCGTCCACAGACAGGGCAAGCAGGAAGGGACGGTCTGTCAACGAAGTGCAAGATTACGGAGCCGTGATGATGTGACATGGTGGCTCTCCACATGCACGTCTTCAGACTTCAGGCCATATAGAAGACGATGTCCTGACTGGCTGATTCATCATCGCTCAGCCCAAACTGCTAAGGATAGAAACTTGGAATTGGGAGAGGGTGTTGATCTTAGACTGTGTTCATCGTTTAAGAAGCGATTTTTCGAAATTATACCACTAAGGGGGTTAAACAGGGGATAAAAGGCTATTTTGAAAATTTTTCGCTATTAAGGCAATTTTGAAACTAGATATACGTAAATTGGTATCTGGTTTGTCAGTCACTAAAGATATGCGTGTTTCAGTGTTTTTGGAATTATTAACTCAGAAGGGGGCGAAGTAGTGGGTGAAAATTTTTTTTGAAAATAAATCATTGTTAGGGAACTACTAAAGTATTTTTAAAGCTACAGCTATAAAAGTTGGTATTCGACTTCTCGGTTACTGCGATAAGAGTAGATTGATTCACTGACTCATCATAGCCACCCCAAAATCATTAGGGACCAGCAGTATGGAGAGGGTGTAGATTTTATACTGTAGGCATCGTTCTAGAATGGATTGCTCGAATGCACACTCCCAAGGAGATGAAATAGGGGATGAAAGGCTTTTTGAGAGTATGTGGCTAAAAACACAATTTTGAAACTAGAACCCGAAAATTGGTATTTGGTTTCCCTATCATAAACAAAAAAGTACTTGTTTCAACATTTTTGGAAATCCAAACACTAAGGGGCGAAAATGGTGGGTGAAAAGTTTTTGAAACTAAATTATTAAAGAGCTACTTAGGCATTTTTAAAGTTACATATAAGAAAATTGGCATTTGACCTGTCAGTGAGAAACAAGAAATACGTGTTTGTGTTTTTGGACATTTATCCCGCTAAGGGGGTGGAATAGGGGATGAAAAGTTTATTATGAAAGGATTTTCAAAGCTAAATTTATAAAAGTTAGTATTTAGCTTCTCTGTTAGCAATAAAGAAAAATACCTGTTCCACTGTTTTTGGAAATTTAAGTCCTAATGGGGTGAAATATGAGATGGAAATTATTCACTGTTTTTAGAAATTTAAGTCCCAATGGGGTGAAATATGGGATGGAAATAATAAAGAAAATATTTCGTTACATTAAAGAAATTGAAGCTAAATATGTAAAGCTTGGTAAGTTACTTATTGGTTAAATGCAAAGTACTATGGCTTGGGCGATGAAAGTTTCTATGGACATATCACAAGAACGCAAAAAGCATGATTACCAAAACCTTGGAATGCACCTACCACAATCAGTTTTGATCAGAAGTAAATTCGGAAAACACCATGCTCCTATGCCCTTACTTAGCGAGAGAAATCCACGTGTTGAAATTTGTGAACAAAATAAAAAGTTGAGTGAAGAAACACTAAAACATCTGTTCAGACCATACAGTCTATGCGAGTGAAGGAAAGGGCGCTAAGCTGTTTGAAGCCAGCGACATTCAGGACTCCCACATCTGACGATTAGACTGAAAACGAACAACAGAAACAGTCACTACTTCGTCTCCTATAGGCTTCTGCCAACTCACCGATAATCAGCTCCACAAACAATACAGTATAACTGTAGAAAGCCAAAGACAAACTGTGCTAACCCCTGGCGACACAGCCACCAACCACACAGTGGTGCATCACGGGTTGCCGCAGCTCCGGCCCGCTAACGACACTTCCTGTGGACCATCATCTACATAACATCATACGCCGCAAGCCATCTGCGGTACGTGGCGGAGTGAACTTCTGGTACCACTAACTGATTGCCCTTTTCCTGTTAGACTCGCAAATGCCACGTAGGCAGAATAATTATCGGTAAATCTCTGCATTAAACTCTGATTTCTCGAATTATCTCGTCACGGTCAATTCCAGAAATGTACATGGGACGAAGAAAGCAGGTGCTTATTCGTGTGACAATTATCGAACTATCAGTTTAACAAATCACGGTTGCAAAATATTAACACGAATCCTTTACAGAAGAATGTGGGAAACTGGCAGAAGACGATCTCGGGGAAGATCAGAAAATACAAAGAGCGAAAGGCTCTTTACAATTTGTACAAAAACCAGATGGCATTTATAAGAGTCGAGGGGAACGAAAGGGAAGCATTGGTTGAGAAGGGAGTGGGGCAGGGTTGTAGCGTATCCCTGCTGTTATTCAATCTGTATATTCAGCAAGCAGTAAAGGAAAAAACAGAAAAAATTGGAATATGAATTAAAATCCAGGGATAAGAAATAAAAACTTTGAGGTTTGCCAGTGACGTCGTAATTCTGTCAGAGACAGTAAAGGACTTGGAAGAGCAGTTGAACGCAATGAACAGTATCTTGAAAGGAAGATATAAGATGAACATCAACAAAAGCAAAACGGGGATAATGGAACATAGCCGAATGAAATCAGGTGATGCTGAGGGAATTAGATTAGGAAATGAGAGACTTAAAGTAGTAGATGAGTTTTGGTATTTGGGAAGCAAAATAACATGGTGGTCGAAGTAGTGGAGGGTGTAAAATGTAGGCTGGGAATGGCAAGGAAAGCGTTTCTGATGAAGACAAATTTCTTAGCATCGAGTATACATTTAAGTGTCACGAAGTCCTTTCTGAAAGTAATGCTGTGGAGTATATCCATGTATGGATGTGAAACGTGAACAGTAAACAGTCTAGACAAGAAGAGAATAAAAGCTTTTCAGATGTGGTGCTACAGAAAAATGCTCAAGATTAGATGGGTAGATCACGTAACAATTTAAGAGGTACTAAATAGAGTTTGGGGAGAAGGGAAATTCGTGATACAACCTGACTAGAAGAAGGGATCGGTTGGTAGGACACAATCTGAGGCATGAAGGGATCTCCAATTTAATACTGGAGGGAAGCGTGAGCGTAAAATTGGTACGGGGAGACCAAGAGATGAATACAGTAAACAGATTCAGAAGGCTACAGCTTGCAGTAATTACTCGGAGATGAAGAGGCTTGCACGGGATAGAGTAGCATGGAAAGTTGCATAAAAACAGTCTTTGGACTGAAGACAACAGCAACAACAACGTGGGAGGATGTAGTATGTTATTCGACTCTTCCCGTAAAGTGCTCCCTCAAAATTTTAACAGCAACCCTCTCCGTGATGCACAACGCCTCTGTTGTAACGTCTGCCACAAGAGTTTGTTGATCGTCTGTGTAACGCTCTCACACCTACCAGACGATCCTGTGGCGAAACGCGCCGCTCTTCGTTGGGTCTTCTCTATCCCTTCTGTCAATCCCACCTGGTAGGGATCACATACTGATAAACAGTACTCATTCCAGCAGTTTGTCATCAATACTGTAATCGTACAGGTAGATTTCTTTTCATATGTATGTGCAATACATTTATTTATGTTCAGGGGTAACTATCGGTCATCAATCCTCTGCAGTTCGTTCGTAAATCGATACTCTCTTCTGGCAGTGCTAATTTGTTGTAGACAACATCATCATCTGTGAACAGCCTAAAAGAGCTTCCAACGCTTTTGAATAGATTATCTATATACGTTTTAAACAGTAAGGTTCTATCACACTTCGCTGAGGTGCTCCGGAAATTACCTTTACATTTAAGATTTTGTTCCGTTACGGGCGACGTGTTGAGATCTATCAGCTAGGAACTCTAGAATCCAGTCGCAAATCTGGTACCATACTCGATACGCTCGCATTTTCTTTCACTAACCCTCCGTGCGAGACAGTGTAAGATGCCTTCCTAATATCATCAACATGAGGGACGTTGTCTCCAGCGCTATAGATCTCATTGAGGAACACAGTGAGTTGAGTCTCGCAAGATCTCCGTTAATATAACATACATTAATTTTTAGAGAGGAGATTTTCGTACTCCAAAAAGTTATAAGTCATGAACATAAGACAGGATCCATAATTCTACAACAAACTGACGTCGACGACATAAGCCTTGAATACGGGAATTACATGTGTCTTTTTTCCAGTGGCGAGGTACCCTTCGTTGTTCCAGCGATCTGAAAAGATCTGCTGCTAGAAGGGGAGCAAATTGATTCGCATAATCTTTGTAGAATCTTATGGGTAACTGAGCTGATCCTGACGCCTTTCCACTACTAAGCGATTGTAGCTTTTTATTCCGTGATAGGTTATCTGTAGTTCCGATGTGCGTACGACGACTAAAAGGAGGTAACGTCTTATGATCCTCCGCGGCGGAACATTTTCGGAAGAGTGGATTCAGTATTTCAGCCTTCTCTCTGCTATCTGCCCTCACGCTACCAAAAAAGGCTCTGAGTGAACGAACAAATGACTGCGAACCGCTTGGGGCATTTGCTCAGATATTGTTGACAAAATTTTACTTTCAAAGTTCAGATGGCTCCAAGCACTATGACATTATCATCTGACGTGATCAGTTCCCTAGACTTAGAACTACTTAAACCTAACTAAGGACATCACATACATCCATGCCCGAGGCAGGATTCGAACATGCGGCTGTAGCAACAGCACGGTTCCGGACTGAAGAGCCTAGAACCGCTAGGCCATAGCGGCTGACACGCTTTCGAAGCAAATTGAATGATTTTCTCATTACTGTCCTTACATTCGTTTTGGCCTCACCCTGATTTAGTTTGTCACTTAGATTTTGGCTTCTCTTGAATCCGTGATGAAGCTCTCTTTCATCGGGAACAGTTTTATAACACGGCTATTAAACGGCGGTGGGTCTTTCCAATCCTTTATGGCCTTACTCATACTTGTCTAGGGCATATTGAACGATGGTCTTGAATTTTTTCCATCTGTGCTCCACATGTTCGTCCTATCACTGAATACAGGTATGTGATACCGACTATTAAAATACTCGGCAGTTTGTGTCTTGCCACTCTTGTTAAACAAAAATATCGTCCTACCTTTCAAAACATTCCTTATGATCAATAAGGATTCGATAAGTTTAGATCTGCTTTTTTCCAGAACGTTTAAGACTTTACATTGACGAATCGGTTGTCTAACTATCTGTTAGAACTTATTTTCGTCGAAGACATCCAGAATAATGTCACACTAATACCTGTCTCCGCAACAGTTTTGATAGCTTGTGTCTTCAAATCTATACCTGGTATGTAGAAATTTCCCTCTTCCCCCCCCCCCCCTCCCCCCTAATCAGGAAACTTCCACCCGAAGCGCAATACCGTTAGAGCCCCCTACTCAGGAGGCTTATAAGAACATACGATTAGTAATCAAAACATCCTTGATCCCGAGTTCTGACCCCGCTACGTTTCAGATTTTGAATAAAAACCGTGAGCAGTGGTGGTAGAAGACTTCTGGCTTACGAAGTCAGCCTTATTCAGCCTACGACCTTGTCGAAAACGACGGAGGAGCGAGCAGAGGTTCAGAGCACTCTCTTGCCCTTGGTGTGGGAAACTGCCCTTAATGGCGGAAGAACCAGCAAGGGTAAAGGCATGAGGATGCAGAAGGCAATGCAAATCGCTGTATGAAAGACACTTTATGTGCATTCACAGGACATGTGGCCTGTAATTGAAAAAGTATCATTATGATATCTCCAGTGGCAAATGATTCCGGAACAGTCCTCCATTCGGATCTTCGCAAGGGAAGTGCCAAGGAAGAGGTGGAGAAGAGAAAAAGATTCAACAACGAAAGGATAACTCTCTACGAGTCGGGTGGTGCAATGTCTGAAGTTTGGCAGTTAGACCGTCAGTGAGAAAGCACCGCGAGTTTCTGCTGCTAATAAGGTGTGTACACCGTTCATTTATTACATATATTTACGAGCTTCAAACAGAAGAGACTTCACTAATGGATAGGAAGTGATTGCTTTGTACTTGTTTCGTATATGTACCGGCAATTAGCTTTGAAGTAGCAAGTCCGAATAAATAGACTGACGCTTACTAAGGGGTTTATGGTCCGACACCTCACATAAGTACATGTGAGCATAAACTTGATAGAAACTAACCAATCTTTTCTGCCTATTGCAATTCTGTAACCTATTTTCAGGAAACATATTTGCTTCAAACCAAAGAGATTCTCTCCCTCTCATCTCCGATATAAAGGTTGACAGCAATTTATAACCAACCTATTGTTGTTAGCGTCCCGATTGCGCTACGCAGTTCGCACTTACTTCATTCTGGTATAGTGAGGCTATGCCCGGACGTGACAGGCCTCCTCAAACCAGTCAGAAGACTTATTAATAAAAAAAATATAAATAAAACGATCTGTTAGGACGAGCGTTCTCTGAGAACAATGTGGCTGGTGTGAGTCATCGTGCGAGTCGTCTGAGACTCTGATTTAGACCTTCCACTCTGTTATAAACGAGAGGATCGCCTTCGATCATGGGTACAATGCTACAAATAGTCACCTTCGCGTGCACCTTGCATACGATGCTAGTTGCCTTCATCAAATGGGCCCTCTGCCGAGAGCAGGCGAGGATCGGTTCAGCGTGCGAGCGGTAGACGTCATTCCTGCCGGGATGTGGCACTATTTCCAGCCGGTTGCAGCCGGTGCGCTCGATAGCCAGCGGCGGCGCTTCCACCACGTCGCGGACGAGACCCCCTCCTTCCTCCACGAGAACCCCCCTCCCGGCAAACATACCGTGTGCACACTGGCTGAGATGAAAACAATCCGCACCGACACACAAACTCGCTGCCGTGGTACTGTGTTCTCCAGCCTCGACGCCACGGGCAGAAACATAGCCGAAAATAGCGATGCCATCGGAGCGAAACTTCGCTTCTGCGAGTCACGTACCTCCACCGGTACCCTTCTGCAGCACGAGTATTTTGGGCGGCGCCTGACCACTCAGCAGTCCGTTGGCACTCCGGGCTTTCTGCTGACCGCGCCTAGTGTTTTCTCAATCGGAGTTCTTTCACCGAGCACACTCTATCCTTCATGCTCTAAGCCAGTATTGCCCAGAAGTCCGCCAATCGAAGCCCACCACCGATCACCAATTTGCGGAACTTCATCTCCGACTCCTCTCCGAGCTCCTAATGGTGCAAAGTTCATGGTGTAGTGATACTTAACAATATCTACGTTCATGCACTACAAAACTAAAACAGTTCCACGAACTTTCTAATATCTAACACCGTGTGAATTATGAGGAAGACAGTGTTACAGAAATTTCGATGATGCAGTTACGTTTTTTACTGTTAATGTAATTCTCGAACTTGCCTCGTTTATTGGTTCTGGCTAGGCACTGAAATTATACCTATCTGTCTCCAAGAACAATCATAATAATCTGTCTAAAAGAATAATCATAAAGTGATTATAGGTACAGTCACAGTTAATTAGTGTTTAAAAACTGTATAACTACTTTAACATGACAAATTATTTTGGTATTGTATCTCTAAACTTTTTACGAGACGCATTCCAAAAAGTTTTTCATGTCTGAGTCTCTTCTAGCGTTGCACGTTTCTAGTACATGCAGCATATGTAATAACCGCATGGACTCAGTGCCAAGCAAAAACAATACCTAAATTCAGTAGACAAGTGTTTTTCCATGGAATAATTGTATATGTTGAAGATGCAAATAATATCGTTGTATTGGTTCCGATGGAAGAGTTGATACATTTAATGCTTATCAAATAGTAATTCATGAAGCGAAAATCGATAAAACTGAAATGTGAGGAACGTATGTTTCTATGAAACCGTTATGCTACGCTAGGTCTCTAGATAACTTATGTTTATCGAATAACTGTTTGGAGGGATATACCGTGAGTCTAAGTGATTCTGCTGTACCATACTAACAACGCTGGTAATACTGAAGAGTGATGTTTGAAGTGGTTGATGAACTTGATGGTTACACAGTCACAGAGATTAGATTCATGGGTGACGTTTAAAGTGGTTGATTAACTTGAAGATTATACAGTCATGGAGATGATTGGTCAATCATTATCGTTTATTGATATTCTAGGAATACGTCATATGTGATTATTCTAGATGACGACCTTAGATTACATGTTTAATTAGGTTTTGTTTCTCAATGACAGACATATTGATGGCTTTTTACAAGTAATGTAGTTAATTGAAGCTGAAACTAATACTACTTGTTGTCAATAATTAAGAAAGAAAAGAGAATAGATCTCATTTTACTTTCAATTACTAAATCAGCGCAAGATTTGATTCGTGTTTTATTGACTTCACTTACTGTGTTTTACAGAAGAAAAATACATGTAGCTCCGAATTGGTGTAATGTTTATCATAGCTTAATCAGTAACAATAATATACGAGGTGAGATCTGCAAGAATATTTTTTAATTGGCTTTCTGGACGTGCCGTACAGCAATCTCAATAGTGACGACACAACACCAAGTCTCTGAGCAGAGAAAATGTCAGATCTGGCCGGGAATCGGTTAGAAACTCGCAGCGCTGGCCACGCTGCTACTGAGGTGGACCTCTGCACTAAGGCCTATGATCATGGTTACAAATTGTTCGACGCTATTCCAATGCCAACAGAGAACGGGAGCGGTTCTCGGATTGAATAATGGACAACACAGATAAGCCTGTCATTAGACTTGTCATTTATCGAACATTTGTACTGGAGTAGCTGGTCATGTAAGGATCCTAGTTGCGTCTTGCCATAACGAAGACTGACTGTGTTTTGTGACGTCAGATGCGCAGAACGAACCTAAACTCGGCCGTCATCGTAAATGACATGCACTATAGTGTTAATGCTTTAATAGCCAGTCTTGCATCGTTTTAAACTGGTTCGACAATTAATAGTTGACTCATGGTGTTCGGCCTGCACAAGCTCATAACAAAATTGATTGTCATAGCTTTACAGATTCACACAGCTTAAACGTTTTAACAGGGTAAAATGTCATACTGAAATCTTGAAGAAACGTTGGGTTTGAAGATGATATTGATGACAATTTCATATCTTGTCAGTGATCAGATGCCTGGATTGTGCCTTGATTACGTAAGCAGTCCAACAGTCCAACACATTCAAGTGATAGGCTCTCAACTGGAAATTTCTGTGAAGGCAATATTAAAAGCAGTAATGTTCCTTTGTTTCTTGCCCCGTTTCTCGTGTGAGTATGAGACTATGTAATTATCCTCAGATAAAAATGACTGTTACAATTAATTTACATATTTACATGTGATAATTCCAGTTATAATTAAATGTAGAAATTTTATAAGATTAATAATTAATATTTAACGATCAAGAAACCTCCTTTCCCCCTTTCGTCTATCATGAGTAAACTTTATTTCTGATACGGTAGTACGAATTTCTTTAATAACGACTCACACCATTTTCCAATAGATTTTCTGGAGTCAATATTTTCTAGTTCAAAGGTGTTATGAGGATTACAAATGGACCTGTTAACACACTCGCCTTGCTGGGTAGCTGTGCGGTCTTAGGCGTCTTGTCACGGTTCGCGCCGCTCCTCCCGTAGGAGGTTCGAGTCCTCCCTCGGGCATGGGTGTGTGTGTTGTCCTTAGCGTAAGTTAGTTTAAGTTAGATTAAGTAGTGTGTAAGCCACACGCGTTTCGGATTGTGGATGTTTTAAACTAGTACCTGATCTCCCACTTCAAGATCTTTTACGTTTACGTTGTTGTTGCTTCTATTAACTCAGGCAGTCACCCAAGTCTTCATGTTTCATAATGTATCAGTTATCATTTCGTCACAACTTTCCTAGTTGATTTCCTTTGGGAATTGCATCTGTACCCTGACAAAATGTCTCATCAAGCGTCATTTACAGATCTTTCGTGTGGTTTACTAGTGTTTTTTGTTTATTGACACAATATTCCACAAACAAAAGGCTGTTTCTCGCTTTACACTCACTGTTGGGTTCGGTTGTGGGTGGTATTTTAATATAAAAATTGATTTAAAGTTATACCTTTGTACCATAAATTTCCAGAAATAATGCTTTCATATGCAGACAGTCAGATACAACTTTTCTTTTTATGATCTCGCGTCTGCTCTCCTTGTAGCAGTTGTCAATGAAAACACCCATATAAATTTTGATAACAGTTCTGTCTCTACTACTAGATGTGACAGATTCTGTACTGACCTTGGCAGAGGTCCAGAAACGTCGGTGGTTAATATTTAAAACAGCTTATCTAGAAAGACAGTATACTGATGTAAGATTGTAACTCGAACTATCAGCTGAAATATAGAAGTCTACTTTTAGGCTAGTTTGGAATAACATTGGAGAATTTATTAATGACGCCAGCCGGGGTGGGCGAGCGGTTCTAGGCGCTACAGTCTGGAACCGCGCGACCGCTACGGTAGCAAGTTCGAATCCTGCCTCGGGCATGGATGTGTGTGATGCCCTTAGATTAGGTAGGTTTAAGTAGTTCTAAGTTCTAGGGGACTGATGACCTTAGAAGTTAAGTCCAATAGCGCTCAGAGCCATTTGAACCATTTATTAATGACGTCATGGTACTTTCAAAGTCAATTTAACATTTAGGAGACCAACTCCAACGAGTATTTCTTTCCAGTCATCTCCCAGATTCTCTGATTGCAGTACATCAATAAAAATAAATTTTTATACCAACGTGATAAACGAAATAATGATTCGAGCTGGTTTTGTTCATGGACGTTGGTAATAACTGTAAAGCCATTAATTTTCTGTGATTGGGTCTTTTCCGAGCTTGGGTTATAATATTGCCTGAGAAGTGAGTTTCAGGTCGACAGAAGCTCTTTTTCTACAAACTGACAGTCGCACCCACATCGGACAAATGATCCAGTATTAAATTGAAGATATAAGCAATATAAATTGTAAGAACGTCAATAGTTCAGATCTCATAATTGGCTCTAGAGCATAATCCAGGGCACTAATAAATGCACTAAGAACATTTTTCATTGTAGATCAAACTTGAAGTCCTGGTAGAGGTGTTCGACCATTACAGCAGTAACTACGAAAGTAAATTTAAATATGCTGGTAAATCGTATAAGCAACACAGATCCAGATGGAATCGAATCCTTTATACTTCTGATGACGCGCTTCTGTCATAGTCCATCATCAGATGGCCTGGTAACAAACAAGGAAGAGACGTGCAAGTAATGATATAATAAAATACAACTTTACCAAATAAATGACGTTATACAAGTCTCAGATGAAATTAACTGTGCACAGCTTTTGAAGATCATAAGTACACACTATCTGAGTGCAATATATGCTCTGACAAGGACTTTCAATAATGTCTGTAAAAATATGAAGCTAACATATGCTGTCATACACAAGAAGTAGATCAAACGAGTAGCTGACTACAGTTATAATGTCAAGACAGCGCTAATGGAGAGATAATGTAACCCTGTGTGACTAGACGGCAGCACTTCTGACGACATGTAAAATAAAAAGGTTAATATAAAATAATGAAAGCTGAATGAGCGCTAATGTGCTAGAAGATCAGTTGTAAAAACAATATAATAGTGTAAGATATTCATTTTAAAACAACATAATCTAGAACCACATTCGGTATGATTTGTTCATAATTCCAAAAAAGGGAATCGCATCTGATATAAAGTTAATGACAATAATTTTTTTCAATGAAAAAATTCAGTAAAATAATTATTTCATTTTTACCAGCACTGTTGCGCAAGAAAGTCGACAGTAAAACACAATACAATAGTGCAGGTTTCATAAAACAAACACACTGTTACAGTGGGAAAACTGGAAGGGAGTTTCAAATTAGGTGTCAGGAACACGGATATTCAAGGAGAGTGACTGCGATGGGGTACCATTTAAACGTGAACCAACATCAGCTTTAAAACACTGAAGAAGATATGGTCACAGTTGTTGGTAGTGCATGTACAGGACATATGCCTAATGAAGTGGATAGGTTAACATACGTGAAAGATCATAACAGTATTGTGAGAGTTGCCAAATGAGGTGGACCGATGAAAGTTGTAGCAACAGCCAACATTGTAGGTGATCAAGTGTGTTTTCAAAGATGTCGTGTATTTTTCTCAACTGAGTAGAAATCTGTTGTCCGTGAATGATATCATTGAAAGAGATGGCACTGTTGTGTTTAATAAACGTTCTGTTCAAATATATAAAGATAAAATACTCGTTTTGAAAGAATACTAAACAAGAAATTGATTATTCGAAGTAAACATTAAATCAGGAATGGAGTCACCACGGACACAAGAAGGAAAACAAGAATGATATAACAACCTAGACCGTCCAGGCATAAGCTGGGCTTCACAGATCAGGAGAATATGTGATGAAGTTCCTAATAGTTTATGCTCGACAGAAAAATTGTGTGAAGCTTGTGTGATAGCTAAGTTAACAAGAAAGTCATTTTCTAATGTGACAGGAAGAGCAAAAAACAACGTGAAATAATACTGATATATATGTGGAGAATAAGATAAAAGTCAGAGGCTGCGAGATCCATAAGAAAAAATGTTACAACGTGAAAATCAGTTCAATCTGCAAGTGTAAAAAATAAGATGTGATAAAGGTGGTGAATACATCGGCCGTGATTAAGAATTGTTGCGAAGGGAAAGGAATTGTGCTAGAGTATAGAATACCTTATAGTCCTCAACTCAATGAGAAAGCAGAGAGACAGACTATGACAAGTAAGAAAAAGGAAAATGCTGTTATATTCAACAGCAAACTGAGAAAAGATCTATGGGGAAGGCATCGCTCGCAGCTATCTACTTAATCAATTGCAGCCCAACTATCAAATGCCACACCTCCAGATACAGGGTGACATCAGTTCACAATGTTGAGATTTAAATTTTCTTTATTTCGGATTTTGTTTGTGTTGACAGTTTATTCAAAATTTATTACTGTGGGCACAAATGTGATCACTATTTTTTAAAACTGAAAGTTTTTTTTGTTATCATTTGTATTTGATAGTTCTTATATGGTGAAAATCTCTAATTTTCCCCGTGAAATTCTTCACAGCGGTGTATTTAAATAGTTTCTTGAATGCTGTTGTCTTGAAGCGTCGCCGTAATGGTGGTACATCGTCATAAGTCTACGCTGACTGGAGTGGCAATATGTCGGCTGGAAACCGATGTCTTCGGCGAGGTCAGCGCCCGTCCGGAACACGCGTTCAGGACTCGAAGTCCGGACCCGCACACATGCTGCCGCTGGTCTGGAACGTCGCTGGTCGGAGTCGTGTAGGCCTAAGCCCTCCGCTCCGATGTTAAGCGTGACGAACGGATTCATTAAAATAAATTTAAACATGTTATAGAATTCTGATTACACGCAGATATTATTTTTCTGCATGGCAGAATTTGATTAATCTGCCATTTATTGTTACGTACAGCCTCAGTTTCTGTCACTATCTCTTACACTACACTGTCGTGAACATTTAGCGTCTTCATTTACCAAAACATGGTTGCTTTAATTCGTACGACGTAAGTCGCTTCAGAAATTGTTCACAAATAGTTTGTAAAACAGTTATTAATTCATTAGGTTTGTAAAATTATGATTCGCATCACTACGTAGGCACTTAATAAGCGTTCCTCTACGTTGACAGTTTGCATCCAACATACGCTTCCACAGACATTTCCACTCGCACCCTCTCGCCGGTCATTTCAGCAAAGAGTCCCCAGCGAAGCAAAAATTTAAATTGGGATACGCTGCAAGTCACGTCCATTCCAAACATATTGACTTCAATGTTTGGTACTACACTCGTATCACTGTCTCAACGTCTCGCGTTTTTCCGTGCATACTAACAAATTGCCAAAATTTGTACGTATTACGGCTAATGTTCAATATTACATTCTCTTGTCACTAACCATAGTTAATTCACTGCCACTGTTTCCACAAATGTTCGTTTTTTAATTGCTTTCACCAACATCCTTTATTATAAGGTTCTTGTCCGTTTAGCAAGTTTGGCTGCAATGACTTGGCAACGTCCGGTCCCTCTATGTGCCACAGTTCACACTTTTAGCACATCTTGTGCATGGACAGTCATGTACATATTTATTTATATTTCCTTGTTATTACTTATAGCACCCTATGTCAAAATTTTGTGATCAATTGATCATTAAGACTGCTAACAAGACTCTGGCTTGACTTTACAATATTTCTACTTTATTTTCAAACTAGGTAATTTTTATAATTAAATTCATGTTTATAGGGGCGCCAAGCATGTTCTTGTACTCAAGTAGCGAATCACGGATCCTACAGTGAAGTGAAATTTAGATCACAGGGCCAAATTTTAGCAAATACATGTGCTCAGATGGCATGACACAAATAAAACGAATGATCCTACATGTTTTACTATCACAGCATCAAAGATAATTCATAGTGTTTGCTATTTCCACTCCATTACACATATGATCACTTCCTCCACTCACCTCATTAAAGTCTCTTTCTGTGCTCAATTAGCATGATTGCAACATAAATACATATAACTACGAGTAATTAAGATCTGACGTAGCTTCTGTATCTACTGTTTTAAAAAACTAGAATTTCATTTGAAATGGAAATAATAACCAAAGAAATTTCATTGCAAACGTAGGGTCCCTTTCACTCATCGATTTGTTGATCCTCAATAACAACTACTACTCCCCAAGATAGTATGCGATTAACTCTCTAAAAATGGTTAGGGCTTATGCCTAGCTGCCCATTGCAAACTTATCTGCACATATACGCTAGACAATTACCGCAAAACAGTTCATGAATAACGCAATAATGAATTAGAACAAACAGCTTCAGTCAAACGATGAAGATTCATTGAATACTTATCTATTAACAAAAAAAGAGAAGAAATTTACTACATCTACATCTATGTCTATTGTATTCATTGTATACACATTTTAAGATACTTATACAGATACAAGGCCCTCTGCCTTGCCCGTCTCCAAATTTTCTAGCACGTGGCTACAGTCATGTGGCATATGTACGATTTTATACGGTACTAAATACGGCATATGCTACTTCTCATTTCTCTTATTTGGTAAGGACGACTAAGTGTGGTTTCTAAGTAAGACTAAGTAGCCTACTTGATAATTAGTAGTTTTTTTCACAGTCTTTTCACATTTTGCTTTCCTGTGTTGAGCACAACTGTTCAAACTGACTGGAGGTTCTCTCTCTTGATTTTTATGGTCTTGGTAACTTTGGCAATGGCGTCAGCCACTCATTTGATTCAGTTACATTTAACATAAGATCACTGGGTGTGTAACCCTTTTCTGAGTATGTGCTTTCGAATGCAGGCACCAATTCAGACCACTTGGTGTGTTGTTTAGAAGCATAAGTGAATACAAAGCGCTCTCGGAATATTCGTTCTACCGGGCTAGCTTCTGGGTGGAATCTGGCAACTAGAATGTGCTTGATGTCTTGTTCATCAAGGAAAGATTTCCATTTGAAACCAGTAAAGTATCTGGCATTGTCAGATAAAATGGCGTCATGTTTACCCACTTTTGGGATACAATCTCTCAAGATTCTCTCAATTATTGGGTTGCCCGTGGAAGTCCTCATGGTATAGAGTTTCATGTACCTGGTGAAAGTATCATAGACAGCCAATACATATTTGGCATCACCCCTCACAGTGGGTAGGGCTCACGCAACATCCACGATGTTAATTGATGTGGATAAGCCGGAAAAATGGGATATAGCTCAGTTTTGCATCATCTGTTGATTGATTTTGCCTTTTGACGGACTGTACAAGTTCTTAAAATTTTATGTATAATGTATTTGAGATTTGGAACATAGCAGTAGCTTTGAATAAAGGGTACACATTTTCCAATTCTCACGTGATCCCATACACTGTGTGCATACCGCATAAAATCTTCTGTGCACACGTTAGGGACGCACAAACACCAGACAGGGTCTAAGTCCTGTAACTGTACTATGTTTTTGCAGAGGTGTAAATATGCTTTTGTCTGACTGATCCTTTATTAACAATACCTTAAATTCTGACCCTCGCTCTACTAGTTCCACTAAATCCTCCATGTCCTGTGGCAGTCTAGTCAGTGTGTCCACTATAACATTTGCGCTAACATCTGTGTACATTATCAGGAAATTATATTCCAGCAGGGCTAGAGCCCATCTAGCTAGTCTTGCACGTAATAGTTTGCATGTTGATAAAAAGCTTAAGGTTTCATGATCACAAAAAAATTTTACTTGTTTGCCACAAACATAGTAATGAAATTTTCTTAACGCCCATACGATACTCAAAGCTTCTAACTCTGTAACAGAATAATATCTCCTACAGATTTTCAAAACTCTGCTGGTGGCGAAAGCTATAACTCTAATCTCTTTGCTGCCAGCTCCTTCTTCTACTTGAAACAAACACGACCCCAAACCACAGGAAGACGCATCTGTCGCCAGACAAAAGTCCTTCTGCTTATTAGGGTGGTACAGTATGTTTCAATCTATCAGTGCCTGTTGAATACACTCAAAAATTTCTGGCATTCGTTCGATCAAAACCTTGTTTTATTTTTGCGTAACAGGTTCAGTAAAGCATCGCTGTTGAGTCAATGGTTCGTCACGAATCTATAAAAAATGATACAAGATCAATAAAAGCCGTCCCGGGTGGCCGAGCGGTTCTAGGCGCTACAGCCTGGAACCTCGCGAACGCTACGGTCGCAGGTTCCTGTCTCGGGTATGGATGTGTGTGCTGTCCGTAGGTTAGTTAGGTTTAAGTAGTTCTAAATTCTAGGGGACTGATGACCTCAGATGTTAAGTCCCATAGTGCTCAGAGCCATTTGAACCAATAAAATACTTCAGTTGTTTCTTACTTCTCGGCCTTGGGAATTCCTCAATTGCTCGCAGTTTCTTACTGTCGGGAACTATTCCTAGGAGTGAGATGATATGTCCTGCGAACTTTATTTGTCCCCCCTTCCCCCCTCGTTCTCTTAGACTGGCTGTTAGCTCAGCGGCTGCAAATTTCCTCAACACTCTTTCTAAGATGTCAACATGTTCCTCCCATGTAGAAGTCGTCCAGTTACAAGGTTACTCTCTCGCGTACATCTGGTCCTAACACTGTATCAAATGGTTCAAATGGCTCTGAGCACTATGCGACTTAACTTCTGAGGTCATCAGTCGCCTAGAACTTGGAACTAATTAAACCTAACTAACCTAGGGACATCACACACATCCATGCCCGATGCAGGACACGAACCTGCGACCGTAGCGGTCGCTCGGTTCCAGACTGTAGCGCCTGGAACCGCACGGCCACTCCGGCCGGCAACACTGTATCCAAAGCAGTTATGAATACTCCCGCACTCACATTGAGGCCAAAGGGGAGTACCTTAAATTGATGATTTCTAACTCCAAAAATAAATGCAGTGTACTTTCTGGATTCTTCCGAAAGTGGTATTTGACAGTAACTGGACTTTAAGTCAGTCGAGGTTAGGTACTTAACTCCATAGAATTTCTGTACCCGCTCTTCCAAGTTCTTGGGTCTTGTACTTACAGGTAGAATAATCTTCTTGTTAGTAGCTCTGGCGTCCAACACCAACTTCAGTTTTCCTCCCGGTTTCACCACAGCGGTCAATGGAGTGCTATATGGCGATATAGGCGTTCTATTATACCCTACTGTATCATTTTTATTATTTCTTTAGTAACTGCGTATTTTTTTGACCACGTACAGAATAAGCTGCGTAACAAAATGTTTAGTGGGGTACCACCTCAAAATTGTAGACATAACCATTAATTATACCTGGTTTCTCCGAACAAATGTGTAAATAACCATTCAACCGCTGAGTCAATTGCTTTTGTTGTTCCAAATCCAAATAAACCGATTCTTGTATCCTGGAATTAATCAAATTTATCCTCCCAAGAAATTACTGTTAATCTTTAGTATTTGCAGCTCCCTGCACTTAACTTCAATTCTCTGACAATATCTGCCGTGTATCTCCTTGGTTCGCACGAAATCCACAGAACAATTCTCCTACCTTCATTCACTATGCTGAGTTCTCCGTTTGAGAGGTCAATATCCGCCTTTCGCTCACGTAAGAAGTCACACTCCGGGATACAGGACACTGTTAATCCCTTAACCACAAGAAAAGAGATTTTCATGCTTTCTTCTCCTATGAAAATATCTTCCTACACCTGGTAGTTAATGCCTTTCACCAGTGCACCCATGGCTCCAGTGACCTTACAGCTCTGCACAGGATACGTGGGCAAGTTTGTGCATTGCTTATACCTTTAAACAAATCATAGCTCAGGACACTGGCTATTACTCTTCTGTCGATATATTAGTCCACAGGTACGCTACCTACACGTGGTTTGATTATTGCTTGCACTACATCAGCTCCGATGCTCTTGTACCTGTGTGGTTCCATTAGTAGACATTTCTGCACGTCGACCCCCTCATTGTACCTCAGCATTTGTTACTCCGCTTGTTGTTAAGAGATGTGCCCCTCGCTGCCCGTCGACCAGCAATGTGGAGCGTATTGCGGTCGATTCTAGTTTGACGGCGGCTTGAGTGCAAACAGCTTTCGTTCGTCACCTCGACAATTCTTCCGTTATGATTCAGATCAGGCCAGGGTTGTTGTCTGAGGTTTACATTCTTTCCGGAATTCCTACTGTAATTTCGATACGCGGGATTCTTACCCTGTGGTGATGGTGGTGGTCCTGTGCTCTGGATCCGCTGTACTGGGTAATTACTTTTATTGTTGTTACTATTATTCCATTGATTTCCGTTATTCCTCCCCCGCTGGTTTCTATTGTTGTTGTTATAACATAGATTAAATCTGCCATAGTAGCGCTGTTTTCTGCCAAATTACGCATGATCGTTTCCATTTTGCCACCCACCAGTAACTTCTTGTCGTTCATACTTTCTCCCATTACCATTTCCGTGGTTGAAATGAGCATTTCGGGTTTCATGTTTGCAGGGAAACAATTGATTATTCCCATGCTCTCTGCTTGCTTTCGAGTTTTCCTGCGTCAGGTCAATAGCGTTTAACACGGAAAGATACTTTTGTAGATCACCTTCCGATACATTTATGAATTTATCTTCATGTGACTCGGTAGCCGTAATTTCAGTATGCTAATCACATGTCGATTCGAAATTGGTTCGTCCCAGTATCTGGTCTTATTTATATATTTGTAAAAGTACTTTCATGAAGTTCCCTGTTTGGGGTTTTATGTCTCCGGGCTGTAGACTTTCAGTCTAAGTCGTTCTGGTATTGAATGCGACCAGTACCGTAAAATAAGGTGAATCCGATCAAAAACGGCATTTTTTAGAAAAAAAATCGCTCACTTACTGTTGTGATATCGAAATAAAAATTCAGTATGTTAATTCCACAAAATTGATAATGATATATTCATGTATTACGTTATTTTTAGTTCACAATTGCAGTTATTATTTTAAGTTAATTGTTGATCTGCTTCACGTCCTCAGTTGGGGGGAATCCGATAACCATTGTATTTTTTATGCAGGAAGGAAATCAGATTTCCGGTTGAGTGACTTTTAAAGAATATATTGCTGTATTTACAACAAAATTTTACAATCTCTAGACTACACAAATTTGTACAAGCACATTAAACTTTTGCTGCAAAAACACTTGCATTCACGAAATTTGACTAACGAATATTAATTTTTAGTTATTGTATGTCATAATTAATGTGAAAAATCATAACTTAACACTTCCGGGCTGAGATGCTGTGGTCCATACATAAGACTCTCCCCTGACGTTTCGCCTTCCACTGCGGAAGGCATCCTCCGACGACAATCGGCGAATTGCAACGAGAGCACGAGTGGGCGTCGTATATATAAGCTATCCAAAGGGCGCCGCTGTCCATCACGTGACGTCGGCTCTACCATGATCGCTGATAATTGCCAATTTTCTCAATTGAAATTAATCGATTGTCACGCTGTTGGTGCAATGTTGACATCCATATCTTATCCAGCTTAATGCCTTAATCTTTTCTTTTAAAATTATTGCAGTGTTTGGCTATCTCAATGGCCTCTCTGTACATTCGCGCATAATAATGCGACGTCTTTGTTTTGAAGATCGTCTCACTAAACTTTATTTCATGATCACCTTCTTGAAGCACATGTTCCGCTACAGCCGATTTATCAATGTGTCCGAGGCGGCAGTTCCTTTTACGTTCACCCAGACGGGTGTTGACGCTTCTTTTTGTTGTGCCTTTCCACAACTGCACGGAATTTTATAGACACCTGGTGTAGCTAGAGGATGTCTTTTCTTTTTTCGGATCTTAAACATTCTTTTATTTTCGTGGTGGGTCTGAAAACAGTTTCCATATCGTACTTGCTTAAAATTTTTCCAATGCGATCAGTGACCTTTCTGATGAATGGTAAGAACACTTTCCTCTTGGGTTGGTGTCGATCCTCGTCAGTCCTGGTTTTCAGTCTAGGGCGTAGTGCACGATCTGTCTCTCTGTTGGAATGCCCATTCTTCTTAAAGCTCGCTCTAAAGTTTTCGATCTCATCATCTAAGTGAGCTGGTTCACATATTTTGTGCGCCCTGCCTATTAATGTTTTAATCAGCCCTCTTTTATGTCTTGGGTGGCTGCAGATACCGATCAGTGTGTGTGTCTTTTCTGAAAACCTTATGATCCAGTGATCCGTCCTGTCGTTCGATTACAGTCACATCTAAGAAGCTCAAGTGACCATCGATTTCCTTTTCCATAATGAATTGAATTCTTGGATTAATACTATTCAGATATAACAGGAAGGCATCCAGTTCCTCTTTCCCATGGGTCCATATAACAAATGTATCTACATAACGATACCATCTGGCTGGTCTTATTCTAGCTGTTTGCAGCGCCCGTTGTTCAAAGTTCTCCATGAACAAGTTAGCCACATTATTATATTGAAAATAAGTTGTTGTAAGGCAATGTCTGAATAATGTCAAAATATCACAAGGAAAAATGTCCGCTACGTATGTGATCGCTTCATTCACCGGAATCATGGTAAACAACGACACCACATCAAAACTGACCAGGATATCATTAGAGCCCACACTAATTTCCTTAATAGTATCGATGAAGCGATATGAATTTTAACACGACTGTCAGTTCCACCAACATGAGCTTTCAGCAGCGAGGCAAGGTGTCCAGCTAATTCATGGGTGGGAGACCCTATTGCGCTGACTATAGGTCTCAAAGGTACCAGCGGTTTATCTACCTTGGGTAACCCATAGAGTCTGGGCGAGTAAGCTCCTGATTTAAAGAGTTGCTTCTTGTCGACTGAAGAGAGGGAAGACGCTTTCACCAATTGATTGGTCATTTTTTAAAATCCTCGATGTCGGATCCTTCTGAAGTTGTTTGTAATTGTTGGGATCCAAAATGTCCATGATTTTTTCATGATAATCTTTACTCTTCATTACGACAGTAGCGTTGCCTTTATCTGCAGAAAGCACGATGATGTCCCTCAGTGCCTTCCTTTGTGCCTGCGATAGATTACTATTAGGCGGCTTACATGTGCGCAAGATTCTAGCTGTTTCCATTCTTATAACATCAGCGGTCTGCTGTGACAGCAGATGGATTTCAAAAATTAGTTTACCTCGCATTCTACTTTCTGAAACAACATTTTTAATAATTTGGTCCCTTTCTACCTCAGTTGCATCGTCAGTTTCTGAAAAGAGAAAATAAACATCACCATCAAGAACTTTCTTTCTCAGAAATGTCATTTTGTAGGTATCATTAGAAATGCTTTCAATTTTACCAATAAAAAACCTGAACCTGTTTTTCGCAGGAAATTTTAATATGGTGAAATCATTTTCTTTACATTTTGCCCATCTGTGTCATTCTCCCTGTCCATTTCTTCGTTTTCGTTTGAATCGTGCTGTTCTAGATCACTGTTAGATGTTCCGGATAGGGACTCCCTGTTTGCAGCCCCGTCACTATTGTTTTCATTGAAGTCGCTGATAACAATTCATTTTGCTGGAGTTAACGCTAAACACTTCGCTTGGCGCGGCTGCCCTTTTGTTTCATTAGGACGAACTTGTTTCAATTGCATTTCGACGGCTGCGGCCCAAGAAACTTCTGATGAGCTGGTGCAATGTGCATTGTTATCGGTTGCTTCTGGAATCTGTTAAATGACTTTATCGGGACAAAAGAACAGACACCATTGATGACCTGCAGCCGTCAAGAACGAAATTTGAATTATATATATACCTTCAACTGCTGACGGACGTTGATATATATCAACGGGGACAGGTGAAAATGTATGCCCCGACAGGGACATGTCCGAAAGAACAAACACCATATCCATGTAAGTACACTCCTGGAAATTGAAATAAGAACACCGTGAATTCATTGTCCCAGGAAGGGGAAACTTTATTGACACATTCCTGGGGTCAGATACATCACATGATCACACTGACAGAACCACAGGCACATAGACACAGGCAACAGAGCATGCACAATGTCGGCACTAGTACAGTGTATATCCACCTTTCGCAGCAATGCAGGCTGCTATTCTCCCATGGAGACGATCGTAGAGATGATGGATGTAGTCCTGTGGAACGGCTTGCCATGCCATTTCCACCTGGCGCCTCAGTTGGACCAGCGTTCGTGCTGGACGTGCAGACCGCGTGAGACGACGCTTCATCCAGTCCCAAACATGCTCAATGGGGGACAGATCCGGAGATCTTGCTGGCCAGGGTAGTTGACTTACACCTTCTAGAGCACGTTGGGTGTCATGGGATACATGCGGACGTGCATTGTCCTGTTGGAACAGCAAGTTCCCTTGCCGGTCTTGGAATGGTAGAACGATGGGTTCGATGACGGTTTGGATGTACCGTGCACTATTCAGTGTCCCCTCGACGATCACCAGTGGTGTACGGCCAGTGTAGGAGATCGCTCCCCACACCATGATGCCGGGTGTTGGCCCTGTGTGCCTCGGTCGTATGCAGTCCTGATTGTGGCGCTCACCTGCACGGCGCCAAACACGCATACGACCATCATTGGCACCAAGGCAGAAGCGACTCTCATCGCTGAAGACGACACGTCTCCATTCGCCCCTCCATTCACGCCTGTCGCGACACCACTGGAGGCGGGCTGCACGATGTTGGGGCGTGAGCGGAAGACGGCCTAACGGTGTGCGGGACCGTAGCCCAGCTTCATGGAGACGGTTGCGAATGGTCCTCGCCGATACCCCAGGAGCAACAGTGTCCCTAATTTGCTGGGAAGTGGCGGTGCGGTCCCCTACGGCACTGCGTAGGATCCTACGGTCTTGGCGTGCATCCGTGCGTCGCTGCGGTCCGGTCCCAGGTCGACGGGCACGTGCACCTTCCGCCGACCACTGGTGACAACATCGATGTACTGTGGAGACCTCACGCCCCACGTGTTGAGCAATTCGGCGGTACGTCCACCCGGCCTCCCGCATGCCCACTATACGCCCTCGCTCAAAGTCCGTCAACTGCACATACGGTTCACGTCCACGTTGTCGCGGCATGCTACCAGTGTTAAAGACTGCGATGGGGCTCCGTATGCCACGGCAAACTGGCTGACACTGACGGCGGCGGTGCACAAATGCTGCGCAGCTAGCGCCATTCGACGGCCAACACCGCGGTTCCTGGTGTGTCCGCTGTGCCGTGCGTGTGATCATTGCTTGTACAGCCCTCTCGCAGTGTCCGGAGCAAGTATGGTGGGTCTGACACACCGGTGTCAATGTGTTCTTTTTTCCATTTCCAGGAGTGTATATAGTTCTGGCAATACCGTCCATGATCTTCTTCTTCTTCTGTGCGGATGCACACATATTACCCGAACTCTTACGTGACTTAGTAGGAATGTCTTCCACGAGTAATGAGTGTGTTCGGTAGGGACACTACGAATGTAGTGTGTGGACATATAAGGTTAGAATGTGGGTCTCCAGGGAGGCGTGCGCGAGATAGTCCCTGCAGTCGCACTATCCTCTGTGCCCTCGGTGGCTCAGATGGATAGATCCCGGGTTCGGGTCCCGGTCAGGGCACACATTTTCACCTGTCGCCGTTGATATATATTAAAGGCCGTCAGCAGCTGAAGGTACATATATAATTCTAATTTCGTTCTATACGGCTGCATGTTATCAATGGTATCTGTTCTTTCATACATGTCAGAAGTATATATTTCTTTGAGTTCGTCATTTAATGTGGTATATGGAACTGCCTACTGCTCTGAAGCTTTCCGGATGCTTAATTTTCCTGATTTGACAGCTTTCACCGCATTTAGAAGAAATTATGAATTGTAGTTAGACTTCCGTGTTGGTCTCAGAAGCTTTTAGTGCATTCGCATGATCGGATGCATCCTACAAAAATGCACTTTTGTAATTAGGCCTGCAATATTAGCAAAGAAACGAGACTGTGTCACTTAAAACGTTCATATGCAAGCAATAATATTGCAACTTACCAGTTACACCTTGGAAGACACAGGCGCCAGCAGAAGTTTTGCACTGCTGTGTTGACTACACGAGTGTAGCTCAAGAATCACACACCTACCGACAATGTGATTTGCTGGTTGGGCGCACTCCAACACGCCATTGCTGTTGATAGACTCGTCAAGAATTCATGACAATGGTCAGCTGCTATGAAATTGTTAAAATGCTACGCTCAATTATGCAAACGTGGAAAAACCGGTAAATGATCGAATTGACACCACCTGATCGGATTCATCTCATTTTACGATACTTCGCTAAAAATGCTCTTTCAAATTGGTCATCAGTGTTACACCTGTTTATCATCTCGTTTGCTCCACAGTTCAAAAAATGGCTCTGAGCACTATGGGACTCAACTGCTGAGGTCATTAGTCCCCTAGAACTTAGAACTGGTTAAACCTAACTAACCTAAGGACATCACACACATCCATGCCCGAGGCAGGATTCGAACCTGCGACCGTAGTGGTCTCGCGGTTCCAGACTGCAGCGCCAGAACCACGCGGCCTGCCCCACAGTGCGGCATCGCCTCGTATGTGGAAAAAAATCAACTGAATTTTTTGTTTCTTTAGCGAAGCGTTAGGTAGTACCTTTGATAAATATAACAGTGTGGACACACTCCTTTCCGGCATTAAATGATTGAAATTGTCTTCTATCGTCATGCTAGATGCAGACGGAGTTGCCCCCATTATATTAGCAGTTATCTGTGATCCTCTTTTTCGGCTAAGACTCCCTTTATTATATTCATATAGCAGTTCGTGAGAGCCAAAACTGATTGCTGCATTGCTGTAGGTATTTCTACCATGTGCAGTGCTACTTTCAGGTTTCTTGCTAAGTGAGCTTTTGCCTTTCATGTCGGAAATACGCTGTACCACTTTACGTACCCTGTGTGGTAGCTCATCCTTAAGTTTATCGTTAGTGTGTCCTAAATCGGTTTTGCTCGCTTCAGCTTCATTGTTGTCACTGAAAACTTTACCATCAGTTTCTTGCTATATAGCATCTTTTACCCTATTGTCAATATGTTCCGCAAATTTCGTTATCCTTTGCCATTAACCAACCGTTAAATTCCTTCTCTACCTTTTTTGCTTGATCAGTAAGATGTTGTTCAGTGGTTTCCCTCTGCACAAGCTCCAGATTTTCTAAACGAATAGTCAACGTTTCCACGTCGTCTTTAATAACTGTATGGGCAGTCTGCAAATTCTGTATATCACTCACAAGGCTAATGACCAAATTTGACAAGTCTCGATTCGCTTTTTTCATTTCAGATGTCTCCATTAAACTTTTTCAAACTGCTTGTGAATCTGTTCGGCAAGTTCGTTATCTGTTTCGGCTTGTCTCCGATCTCTCTCTTCTTGTCATTCCTATTCTCTTTCGGCATGTTTTCTTTCACTCTCTGCTAATTTTTGTTCTATTAGTCTGTCTCTTTCTTCAAGGTTTCGCAATAATTCAGCAAAAGAATCTGGCAATGGTGAATACACGGGTGCCACTGTCGTTCTATTTACATGAAAAACCTGCTACTCATTGTTGTACGTGCTGGCTGACCTATTGGATCTATGTCCGGTAAAGGGGATTGTAACTGATTACCGCCACTTGCTCTCCGAATGGTACTAACTGCGGTAGTGACTACTCTTTCGTTTCCTATTTTGCTTATTTCTTGCATGTTTTCATGCATCACTAAATCTGGGCTAGACTGTGAATCCATATTCCAACCAACCTTATCAATAAATGATCAAAAGTTACATTATAACTTCACATGAGTTACACACACATAATCACTTGCAATAATTAACGTAAAACAGTAACTCAAAAATTCAACATCAGATATGCACTTGAATGTTTGCAAAAAGTGACTAGTTTTGGAAAAAAATTGAGCTGTTTATCTAATTCATTATTGCTTTCAGCGCAAAATTCCTTTGAAATATTACTATACGTCATGATTCATCTACTGAACTAGGTATCTGGAAAAATTCCTTCGAAAACGAGAGTACATGCTCAGAGGTCCTTACCTCATGATTTTCTTTATTCGTGTTTGTCTGTAAAGTATTTCGCCTCTCTCATCTCAGGGTAATGTAATCAGTTCTTCAGCAATTTCCGATTCTTGTCCTCAATGTAGTTTGAGCATAAAACAAAAATTTTGTCGTAATTAGTACATATACATAATCATACACAACATAAATATATAAATACATTTATATATCTATATATGTTTACATTTACTTATCAGTTGGTTCTGGCCCCACGAAAAAGGGTGCCAACTATTTCATTTTTTTCTTTCTTACAGGCCCGTTAATTGATATTCCGACACCAGGTCTTGCATATAATAGAGGTCAGACTTCCGTAGGCAAGCCAATGAAATAAGAATATTTAAAGAGAATAAAATACTAGCTCTGCTGTTACTTTTTGTTGGTGGGTCCACTTTTATCATAAGACGCGCCTAAACAATTTGTATATTTTAAGATTCTTTCGTTCGTAGTCAAGGCCAAAGCTGGATCAAAAATATTGTAAATAGTGACACAGCAATAAAATAAACTCTTTGATATGCAAATTATTAAATGAAATGCTTTAAACTGCTTTGTGACCGCTGCTGTGGAAATATACGTGAGGTATTTTGTAATATGTGAAATTGCCGCGTAGTAGGGGCTAATTATTGCACACTAGCGATGTTATGTTTCCTGGTGGTGCAGCAGATATAAATTGCTAGAAATTATTTAGATATTCAAAACATGGGCACGAGGGATCAAAAGATTACTTTCAGTAATAACAAGGCTAATATTTCGTGCATATATTAACAATTACAACGTACACACCTCCTCGAGGTAAACGACTCTTTGTCTAAGAATAGCGAAAACAAAAGTAAGACAAACAGATGACGTAGCGGCTATTACGACTGCTTCTTTTATAGAAGAAGGATAGATATTATTATCTATAATTGCCGTTTTCAGGGATGGTAGCTATATTATTCAGGGTATGTCTATGATGAAAAGGAATTACTGTACACTTCAGATATTTTAATAATAAAGCACAAAAATCGTGCAGCGCTTAATGTCCAAACTTGGAGAAGTTATATCTTGCTTGTGTACTGTGTGTATTGTGTATTAAACCGGGGATGTAGAAACGACGGAGAGGCTTCGTCACGCCGTAGCCCTCAGTGGTTCTCAACCCCACAACAGACCACCGCAGCCCCACACCGAACGCAGGGTTATTGTGCAGCACGGCCCCCACTGGACCGCCCCCAGGAACGCATCATAGCAGGTGAGTGTAATCCCAATGTTTGCGTGATAGAGTAATGATGATGTAAACGTACGTGGAGACAGTGTTTGTGCAGCAATCGCTGACATAGTGTAACTGAGGCGGAATAAGGAGAACCAGCCCGCATTCGCCGACGTAGATGGAAAACCGCCTTAAAAACCATCCACAAGCTGGCCGGTAAACCGGACCTCGACACTAATCCGCCGGGCGGATTCGTGCCGGGAGCCGGCACGCCTTCCCGCTCGGGAAGCAGCGTGTCAGACCGCGCAGCTAGCCGGGCGGGCTTATATAGTGCTTAGATTTAGGTCTCTCAGCACTCATTGCAAGTCTTCTCACAGTGTTGCATCTCCCATCTCATCTTCAACTATGTCATCTTCTCTTTACGTAATAATGCCTTGAAATTCTTCTCCTTCGTATAGTCCCTAATACAGGGTCATCCAGCTGCACCTACCGGTTGGTTTCATGGAACCACGCACAAGATTTTCACATTCTGCCACTATCTATGTGCAATAGAAAAAATGAAAAATAGCTTTTTGTAGGAATTGTAATGTTAAATTTTGTACTGGGATACGTTTTCGCTAGATTTTTTAAGAGAAACCCATAAAAATGACTTTGGAACGTGTTTTTCTTGAATAACTGTAAAACCGCGTCTCTAGCGAAAGCATATCCTTTGACAAAATTTAACTACATTAAATTTCCTACAAAAAGGCCCCGTTCGTTCTTTGTGTAGGGCTAATTGTTTGCATGTAGCAAGCGAGAGAACACGAAAAGCTTGAAAGTGATATTTGAAGGCACTGCGGGTGGCATGAAACTTGTGGCTAGGGGCAACTGAGTCACCCTGTATACTCCTCCTACCTTTCACTTAGCTTCGACGCAATGCATTCATAGTTACACGCAATGTTGTTCTGACCACGACAGACACTTGAAACGTATTGAGGACATTGCACAGGTACTATTCGCGATCAAATACAACAGCGCAACACGCAGTTTTCGCTAACAACTGCATTTGTTTTCGATCACGCGTTTCCCGCGTTGTTTCCATACTTTTGGCAACCACTGTGCAATCGAAGTCAGAGGCAGCCCTCAGGCAGGAAGCACGCCGCAGAGCGCGTGACGCAGAGACAGCGGCGCCTCCGCGCCAGACAAGAGCGCGGCTGCTCGCTGCATTGTCCTCGCCTGCCGCGGCGGCCCCCCTGTCGCCAGACCGAGCGCCACCACCAGCGCTGATAACAATTTCATTTCCTGGCGGACGCAACACTGCGCAGCCGGCCCGGCCGCCGCGCCTCTCTTCCACCGAACCTCCTCCTCCTCCTCCGCCTCAGCCGTTCTGGCCTCCCCTGGCCGCCCTTTCTAGCCCCCAGTGTTTCTTCCGCCGCGCTGACTTCGCCGCCGACCGGCACACAGCTTCCGGAAGCGCCTTCACTCACTCTGCTCGCGGTCAGCCCTAGGGGGAAATGAAGCAGAGCCGCAGTATCTCGCTCGAACAGCGGGTCAACTACGAAGACCGAGTAGCCCTCAACTGATGATGTGAGGTCTCGAAGAACAGCTTTGGCGCAAAGCATCTATACCCTCCTCAAATCGCCAACCCTACAATGTTTCGTTGTATTATCGCCTTGTTTGTGTGTTGCTGACACCTGTTCTTGGCAAGAGTTGGGGTCCCCTAGACAGCAGCTCGTGAACTACGCACCTGTTTTCTTCAGTATAGAACAAAATGTGTTCGCAGCAACGTGACAGCTTTAACGATCCCAGGTTTGGTGAAACTGTGTCAGTGGCAGGAAGAAGACGTCAGTGATATAGATCAAGAAAGAGATGAAATTCACTTCTCTAACTATTCATTTATGGGTACTACTTTTTAAAAAAACTGCAAAAAAGTAGGTGATTTTCTGTGATAAAAAGTAAAATACTTTAGCTTCTGTTTAGAGCAATAAAAGCAATAAGGAATATTTAAACGACACTTAAATAATTCTATAAATAAATATTATATATTTTAATTCAAAATTTTCAAGTGGTTTGCGCGTTAAATCTCTGTTTAAACTTTGGGTTCCCAAAGCCCCCAGCTCATGGGATGTTGTTGTCGTTGTTGTGGTCTTCAGTCCTGAGACTGGTTTGATGCAGCTCTCTATGCTACTCTATCCTGTGCAAGCTTCTATATCTCCCAGTACCTACAGCAGCCTACTTCCTTCTGAATCTGCTTAGTGTTTTCATCTCTTGGTCTCCCTCTACAATTTTTACCCTCCACCCTGCACTCTAGTACTAAATTGGTGATCCCATGATGCCTCAGAACATGTCCTACCAACCGATCCCTTCTTCTAGTCAAGTTGTGCCACAAATTTCTCCACTCCCCGATTCTATTCAATACCTCCTCATTAGTTATGTGATCTACCCATCTAATCTTCAGCATTCTTCTGTAGCACCACATTTACAAAGCTTCTATTCTCTTCTTGTCAAAACTATTTATTGCCCATGTTTCACTTCCATACATGGCTACAGTCCATACAAATACTTTCAGAAACGGCTTCCTGACACTTAAATCAATACTCGATGTTAACAAATTTCTCTTCTTCAGAAACGCTTTCCTCGCCATTGCCAGTCTACATTTTATATCCTCTCTACTTCGACCATCATCAGTTATTTTACTCCCTAAATAGCAAAACTCCTTTACTACTGTAAGTGCCTCATTTCCTAATCTAATACCCGCAGCATCACCCGACTTAATTCGACTACATTCCATTTTCCTTGTTTTGCTTTTGTTGATGTTTATCTTATACCCGCCTTTCAAGACACTTTCCATTCCGTTCAACTACTCTTCCAAGTCCTTTGCTGTCTCTGACAGAATTAAAATGTCATCGGCGAACCTCAAAGTTTTTATTTCTTCTCCATGGATTTTAATACCTACTGCGAGCTTTTCTTTCATTTCCTTTACTGCTTGCTCAATATACAGATTGAATAGCATCGGGGATACAACCCTGTGTCACTCCCTTCCCATCCACTGCCTCCACTTCATGTCCCTCGACTCTTATAACTGCCATCTGGTTTCTGTGCAAATTGTAAATAGACTTTCGCTCCCTGTATCTTACCCCTGCCACCATCAGAATTCCAGTCAACATTGTCAAAAGCCTTCTCTAAGTCTACAAATGCTGGAAACGTAGGTTTGCCTTTCCTTAATCTTTCTTCTAAGATAAGTCGTAGGGGCAAATGGTTCAAATGGCCCTGAGCACTATGGGACTTAACTTCTGAGGTCATCAGTCCCCTAGAACTTAGAACTACTTAAACCTAACTAACCTAAGGACATCACACACATCCATGCCCGAGGCAGGATTCGAACCTGCGACCGTAGCGGTCGTGCGGTTCCAGACTGTAGCGCCTTTAACCGCTCGGCCACTCCGGCCGGCTCGTAGGGTCAGTATTGCCTCACGTGTTCCAACGTTTCTACGTAATCCAAACTGATCTTCCCCGTGGTCGGCTTCTACCAGTGCTCATGGGATACATTACCAAAAACATGTGGTGAAGCAGTGGCGGATACAGAAAAACCTCAAGGAGGGGGCGCTAAAGATATCTTAGCTACCTTTACTTTTACCATAATAAAAAATAAAGTCACATGCAAAGTTTAAGAAAGTTTTATTTAAACTGATCATATGCATATACAAGACAATGCTTTCTTATGATATAAAAAGAGTTACAATTGTGGTTCTCTTCTATGCGACTGGGAGGGGGGGCGACCCGCGTGCCGCCATATGTATCCTCCACTGTGGTGACGTAATATTCAAGTCCAGCCGAATTAAATGACACCCTTGCTTCTTCCCAGTTTTCATGCAAATGGTTCCTCAAAGATGTTGTAAACGTTGGTTGACTTTCAGCTATCGCAATATTCACTACTTTGCTGTGAGCATGTTTCATCGCTCAACTTCTTTCGCTCTCTCCTCGTGGCCAATTTGGTATTGCTTCGTGTATATCTTCTAGTCACAGGGCGTTACGGATAATGCAGATATTTCTATTGATGGGTAAAGACAGTGTACTGAACAATGTTACATCAACGTTTGCTTCATCTGCAGACTATTAATTTTAACTATTGTGTTTTTAGGTTGGTTAGTACCTCGGAGTACGCATGGCACTAGCAAGACGTTAATGTGTATTTTCCCCTGGAAGTAGGCCACCCACCCAAGTGTGGACATGTGGGCACAAAACGGGAAGTCGGCATAGCCTACTTTCTGGTGCATTTGCAGCTGTGCCAAAAACATCAGCTAGTTATTATGTGATGTGTTTGCGGGAAGACTGTTAGACACAGAGAAAAAAATTACACATTGAGATGGGTACATATTGAGATATCAATTATCATAATATTCCTACCTATATCCCTAACACCCTGCAACAACTTGTGTGATTCCTTCAAATTTCAGATCATTTTATAGTTCCTTAGTTCATTTCATGGTGTCTGATTACATATGACTCCTGTTTTCATGAATTGGAACTAAGCATATCATCCAAATCATTAATCAACCACTGTGGACACATAGACAAGTGGACAGAAAATGGTTAGTGTGTACTGTCACGCACAGTCCATTTTTTTGGAGCAGTTGCAACTGTGCAGGGAACATCAGCTAATAGATTATGTGATGTATTTGCGGGAAAACTGTTAGTCACAGAGAAAAAAAATTATACACTGAGGTGGGTACACATTGAGGTATCAAGTGTCATAATATCCCTACCTATATTCCTCACATCCTGCCACTTATTGGGTGATTTCTGTGAATTCCAGGTCGTTTTACATTTCCCCAGCTCATTTCATGGCTTCTGGACGCTATCACGTTTCAGACCGCAAGATGACAACAGATGTGAAAAAAAAGATCAGATTTCAGTTGATGTGAAGTGCAGGATGTCACATTGGCACTAAATTTTACCACATTTCTGTCCATTTCTTGGCACGTTCATTTTACACACATTTTGCAGTCGAAAATGACGGTGTGATATGCGACAGCACGACATTCTTGAGACTGTTAACACCTGCAGACGGTTCATCCGTTCTTTAGGGACATAGAGGGCACGCACCATTTTGTAGTGTAGTGCGCCCACAATTTTCGCTCTGGTGTGTAGAATGAAACCAAAATTCGATGAAATTGTCCTAAACAATAAAGGCTTTTTTTTTTGCTTTTTCAGCCCATGTGTTTCGCATTTTCCTGTGGCATGGGGGTCCCTGTAAGATCCCATTTCAGGAACACCATTGATGCCACTGATGTACCTTTGTTGAGCAGTTAAAAAATGTGACTGTACAGAGACAACCCATGACACATTCCTAGGTACCTGCAGGCAGGCAACCCCTTCGACATCCCTCAGATTCCTAATGCCGAAATGCAGCCACTACAGTTGCAGCACGTCGCCGCTCAGCTTATAAATGGGCCATGTATCTTATGGTCTTTATGCAAGTTGATAACGTATCTTACGCGCCAATGGATAATGTCCCTTAACTGTCGTCTCAAGCCCAGGGTGGTTAACAGGCATTCCACATAGTTATAAATTTTAGCCCTGTCTCAAAATTGATTGAAATACCACTGTGGCATTACAAGAATACTCAATTAATACAAATGACGAGTTTGGGATTTGTCTTAAAATGATAACACAATCTCTCCCTTTCTCATTCTACATTTTGATTTATCAAAGCTTTCAAGGTTCAAGTCATAAACAACAAGAGGATTTAAATATTTTCAACTCTCAACAAATTAATTAACATTTAGGTATTGAATATGTGATTATTAAATCTTTATCTCTATATATGAAAGTATTATGACAAATGAAACAATTAAACGTTTATCAATGTTATTTACATCTACATTGTCATAACTGAACAATGGGCTACGTTGGTGGAGAATGAACTTTATCTTTTGAACTAATCAAAACTCTCATGTACTCAATGGAGGGTATGTTAGTAATCAGTAATTAACTCGTGAATTTCTGTATACAAAGCATACGCAGGTTGGAGTGAGAAAAATCTCGACTCAATATTTAATCTCGCCTAATGTATTGGTACATTACCAATCGGGAACTGCGCCGGCATTGTCTCCGTTCTGGATCTGAAACGCTGATTCCCTACTCTGGCCTTGACTGAATTTAATCAGTCTTAACTTTCCTGCATTCCGTAGAATGTTAAATTTTCCCTAGTCGAAATTAATGGCAACTGCACACTCGCTATGGGATGGAGCGATGTACACAAATCTCAGCCCACAAAAATTCCCGCAGGAATATGGACTACCGCTTTACGTTTGTCGCCACGATACGTGAAGCGTACTGCCCTCATTTTGCAAACGTAAAGTTTGAACATCAACGTCTTCACTAATTTTACCTCATACATGTGTGTGGCCTACCACGAGATGAGAGCTCTCTGTGTGTTAATTTAAACCTTAAAATGTTTTTATATGACGTTACTCTCCGCACCACGATTGTACTATGTCACACAGTATGGCTCCGGCCAACTGCTTCCTCATTATAGGTGAATTCTTATTTTTCTTCCCCGGGTCGCCGCTAGCCTCGTCAATGTCGTATCGACATTTACCCACGGTCTTGGCTGTCTTTATTCTAAAAGGTATTATGCTGTACTCGCCTTATTTCTTTCTGCGCTGCTGCTGGGTCTTCTTTTGTTACTGTTAATTGGAGTTTCCCAGTGCCATTAGGCTGGTCTCAAAGCTGCGTTCACTTAATCTCATTTACGCATGGCCCTGTCGTTATAAGGGTACTTATTGTTTTATTATTCGGTACATGAGATTGCCATAATTACTTCCTGTTGACAATATAGAGTTATTTTCTGGGGATTTTATTCTGTATCGTACGTATGAAGCTTATGTAAGGTCCGAAAATTGCGGATACCTTACAAGGTAAAGGGGGTGAGATGCTGTATCCGAATACTAGCCGTGATACCGCCCACCACCTGCACGCTCGCTATGACGTGGACAGTTGAATGCCTATCGGTCTTCAGTAACCTACAGAGCTGAGCTGGCATCTTCTGGATATGATAAAAAGTTTTACTCTTTCTTCAGATGAATTAAAAATTAATTAATGTTCTCCAATGCTTCTATTGACAATATACATGGCCGTGTTAACTGGTAGAACCACATCTCATACCACAATTTCTTATTAACTAGTTTACATCTTCCTTAATTTAAAATATATTCGAATTTATGCTTTTATATAGCAGGATGTTTACACAACCTGGTTGAGATAGTACTGTTTTTTTTTTATATTTCTTCTGCTTTGAAAGTCTTCAAAATTTAGTATTTTATTTATAAAACGGGTTCTTTCTGCTATTTCTGATTCTTTGATGTTGTTTCTTTTCAGATCTTTCCTTACTTCTGTAATCCATGTTATTGTCGATTTCTTCTTCGAGAAATATGGGAGTATTTGTTTTGTTAGTCTATTTCCATCCATTCGGTAGAGATGAACGAAGAAGCTTAATCGTCGTTTGGCCATTACTTCAGCTATTTTCTCTACATTTTTTGTAGATCTCTTTACCACTTCTTATTTTCCAACCACATGCAGATTTTATTGCACCCATTATTTTTCTAATAATCCTTCTTTCCAGTACCTCTAGTCTGTCCACGTCATAGTTCATCGTTTGGCATTCAGATCCATATAAACATTCTGGTCATACCACTGTGGTGTAGTGTTTTAGTTTTGTTTTTCTAGATATACATTTCTTGCTGTAAATATTTTTGGTCAAATCATATGGTCTTTCCATTTTGTTAATTCTTACATCTACTGCAGATTTTTCTAGTCCATTCTATTGTATAGTCTCTCCAAGATGTTTAAATTTACTTACTCACTCTATTTTACCTATTTGTGTTTCTATGAACTTTTGCGCATTTTTTATATTTGTTAGGAATTTTGTTCTTTCGGTTGAAATTTTGAGACCTGCTCTTTTCGTTATTTTTTGCAAAAGGTTTATCTGAATAACTAGTTTTGTCATGTTTTCTGAAAGTATTGCAAAATCATCTGCAAGAGCCAAGAAGTTTACCTAATTACATTTGTTTCCTGTCCAGAGTCATTGGTTCAGTTTTGTGAATATTTAGCTCCAAATTCCAGATCCTTACAATTTTTTCTGGAACACAATTAAACAGTAGTGGTGATAAACCATCACCTTGTCTAACACTAGTTTTATTTCAAATCGATGAGATACTTCTCCCATAAATTCGACTTTAGATATTGTATTAGTTAGTGTTTAACGAAATATATTTGCTAATTTTTACTTAACACCAAATCCTCTAATGACCTTATCGATAGTTTCTCTGTCTGTAAAATCAAATGCTTTCTTGAAATCAGTAAATGACACTATTATTGGTTTGCTGATTAACAGTCTATGGGGAATTATTGACTTTAAGTTAAAAATTTGTTTTGCACAGGATCTTCCCGTTCAAAAACCACCGTGATATTCTGCCAGTTGTTTGTCTAAGGTATCCACCACTCTGTTGAGGAGAATTTTTTATAATGTTTTGTACGCCATTTCGTTTGTCTCCCTTTTTATGTAGCGGGTGGATTAATTCTGTTTTCCTTCTACTGGAATCTTTTAAGTTTTCCAAATGTTTTCAAGTAGCAGTTGTAGGTCATTTATGATTTGTGGTCTGACCACTTCAATAATTCTGCAGTAATGGAGTCTTCACCATTTGCTTTATTGTTTTTGAGTGTTTTGATGGCTTCATGACTTTCTAGCTCTGTTGGTGGGAAATCGTCCTCTAGATTTTGAGCTGTCACTGGAAACTCTAATTTATGTGTTGAAACTGGACAGATTAACAGCTTTTCAAAAATTTTCCTACATTTTCACAATTTTCTTGGTCATTTAATCCACTTTCGCCATTTTCATCTTTGAAATAAATACCTGGTGCTTGATATCCTTTAAGTATGTGTTAAAAGTTTGGTAATAATTTCTGTTATTGTTGTGGTGAAATTTTCTTCTATTTCAATAAGCTGAGAATTTTCAAAGTTTATTTTGATTTTCCGGATTATTTTTGATGTTTCTTTTCTTTGTTGTCTGAACTGTTCAAGGCGTTCCTCTTGTTTCGAACATCTCCATTTTCTCCACTGCGCTCCTCATTCCACCATGTCTTTTAAGTTTCAATCGCTGGAAACTACTCCATTTCACTAAAACGATGATACAATTTGGTATGTCACAGATACTCTTAAACAGCTGTTCTGAATAACATCGAAATATGCAACTTTAAACGGTTTTATTCTTAAATGTCAGTTAGTATCTGTGATGAGAATGTAAGATTTAGACTCTAGTCTGAAACCATTATCTGAAACTGTTAATAAGTACACTTCACAGGGTCTATAGCTGGAACTGTAGTTAATATAGCAATATTGCTCTGTGATTAGTTTTGAACGATCACTAAGATCAACTTTACTGAAGCAACAAAATGTTACTATTTCACTGTACTCAAAGTTCGTCATTTTAAATGAAGCTAAGTTTTTTTTTTTTCATTAATTTTCTAAACCTTTAATTCTGATACTTCTTCAAAACCTGATAACATTTTCAATATAGATTCCACTGTACATCATTTTCCAAAATTTTGTGGCTCACTAATAATTTCAGAGCAGGGTTCATTGCTCAGTAAGACGTAGAAATAGAAAATCTATGTTTCTATCAATGTATCAATAATTGACTTGTACACCTTATCTCTAAGTAAGCCCAATTTCAATAACTTCTGTTTAGTTCATTGGAACAATTAGTACGCTAGTCAACAGGCATAGTTAACATATTTAAATTAAGCTCTTTTTATTTATGAGATGTTGACATGACACACGGTGGCCACACAGACTTCAGATCTTGTTGTGAACTGTTACATTTTCATAAATTCATTTTGAGCATCAACTTTACAATAGCCCACAGGGGGGATACTGACAGTAATGTCCTGATGTTCTCGCCAACGTGGACCGAAGGCACTCTTGTGGTTAATGGGCCGCTGTGTAGGTGAAATACCGATGAATCACCTGCCACGATCACCTCTGTAAAACATGAAACAGACAGAAAAACCACAAAATTTTAGTAAACACGACATATATGAAAATATTTCTTCCTATTTTCCTTCAGCGTTTGTCCCGCGGGCCTTTGGGGTCCGCTACATGGGTCCGTTGTCTCCATTTCGCTCTATACTGGGCTGCATCTGGGTGGATGTTCACACATTTAAGGTCTTTATGAGACTTATCAGCCCAACGTTGCTTAGGTCGTCCTTTGGGTCTACTGACGACGACTTCAAGTATGTAACCTCCTTGGCAATAGAGTCATCACTGGCCCGTAAAACATGCCCAAACCTTCGAAGATGACTCTCACGCATTTTGTCTTGGATCGGTGCAACACCAGACTGACTCCTAATGCTGTCATTAGAAACGTGATCTAACTTAGTGAGGCCCGCTGTCCACCCCTGCATCTTCGTTTCCATATAAGAAAATAATTAGATCATATACTTTTATGGGCTTACTGATGTCGTTTGAGCGGAAAATAAGGTTCGTTCTGCCCATTAAAATCTGAAGCACCAGAGTTGTTAAGGGGTTGCTTGCCTACAGGTGCCTAGGCAATTGAAGATAAGTAAAGGGATTTTTTATCGATATTGTATTCCAGTACTATAGTCTTCCAAATAACCAGCTAGAAAAGAAACTTTTGAATATTTTTTGTGTGATTGCTTTGCCCTACATTTCAAACTAATAATGCTGCTTATAGTATTTTAATAAGTCAGTTGTCTTCAAATATCTTTTTCCGTCGTAATTTTCAGCCAGTCTTCCGAGATGAAGATTCGAAGCCTGTTTTTGATCAAGTTCTGTTTTGAAAATGTTCATCTTCCACTGCAGTTTGTCGCTGTAAGTGACAGGTGCATTCTTAGAACGGCTTCAGTATTACGGAAACAATCTTCGACCTTTATATGGCCTAGTTAGAAAGAAATGGGCTGTGGCATAAATCGGCTCCTCGCAGAATCGGGCACACTACAAACTGCCAGTATTTCACCGACCAGTGACTTACAAGGTTTCAGCAACTTTCTCAGCTGAAACACCACACATCTGACGTGACACCATTAGGAATCTGACGCGAGTGGTCGTGTCGCTTGGCAGGTGAATACTGACTTAATTCGTGTCATATTTGTGGTAGCTGTTCTCCAGATATGTTTGAAAAAACAGACTCCATTTTTGATCCTGTATTCATTATGAATCAAGACACACAGGAATTAATGACATTAACTGGCAGTGGGCATTGATTTCAATCAATAGGAAAAATCGAAAATCTGTGCTGGACTAAGATTCTAACGCGAGTCTCCTGCCTACTATGCAGACATACTGATGACTGCGTCAGCTGGGCACAGTGGTCATCGCCTCCCTTCGGAACCAATTTCTCACCTTATCCATGTACAACTGACGCATGCCCCTTGCCGACTATAGCTGATTTCTCATGGCAGATCGCTGAGTCCCGTAAGAGTTCGAGCGAGGTGTGGTTCTGCACTGAAATGATCAATAGGTGGTCCTTCAAATGGTTCAGATGGCTCTAAGCACTATGGGACTTAACATCTGAGGCCATCTGTCCCCTAGACTTAGAACTACTTAAAAATAACTAACCTAAGGACATCACACACATCCATGCCCGAGGCAGGATTCGAACCTGCGACCGTAGCAGCTGCGCGGTTCCGAACTGAAGGGCCTAGGTGGTACTTACATTAATTATACACGTGGTGTCTATTATCATTCAGGTGAGGACGACCAGTTGATTACTTCAGTTTGGACGGACACCATGCTCGACCTCTTATGGGAATCGCCGAAATGCAGTAAGTAATGAGGGTAATGGGCAAGGGGCACTACATCAGTAATGTGTGGGTAGGGTGAGAATTTGGGTGTGAGGAAGGTGTACCAGGTCAGTACAGGCAGCTGCCATGACCACTGTGTCGAGATGCAACAGTGGTCTGCTCGTCTGTCTAGTAAAGCAGAAGACTCGGGTTCAAATCCCTGTCTGGCACAGATTCTCAACTTTCCCCATTGATTGAAATCATTGATGACTGCCAAAAAACGCCATTAATTCTTTTCTTTCTTAATAAATATCAGCTGTCCACCGGGAAATTCAGCCGAATAAGTCCACACGTAATAACTTCTATAACTTTTACGATTATAAGGGAGCCCGCGGTAGAGAATTGAAACAAGCACACTTTGATTATAAATTTATATTGTGAAGGCACATTTCTTTTGTGGGTCCCGAGCCTGCTACCTAGATAGCTGACGAGTAAATGAGGCCGTGATGTTATCAACGCCACAGTTGACAACACGTAAAGCACGACAACGTGCATCAGTGCAACATTATCCACTTCGCGTCACTCCTCATACATCGCTGTGGCATTGTAATAAATCTGATTACCTACTAGTAGTCGCGTTACTAAGGAACTGTCTGCATTGATATTTTATCAGGACAAGTTATCAGAGCCAACTGGGAACCCACATAGCTGGATGACAGCGTCCGTTGGTTTGGTGAGAAAGAGAAGGCGAACGCCAACGCATTCGGCCAAACATATTGGTTGTCCCACAATTAAATTTTCACTCTGTAGCGGAATGTGCACTGGTTGTCGTTCGTTGGCCTTCCTTGACGCCGGCCGGAGTGGCCGTGCGGTTCTGTGCGCTACAGTATGGAGCCGAGCGACCGCTACGGTAGAAGGTTCGAATCCTGCCTCGGGCATGGATGTGTGTGATGTCCTTAGGTTAGTTAGGTTTAATTAGTTCTAAGTCCTAGGCGACTGATGACCTCAGAAGTTAAGTCGCATAGTGCTCAGAGCCATTTGAACCATTTGAACCTTCCTTGACATAGTGTGTACACGCCGTGACTGAGTTGTTAAGATAGTCACCCAGTTTCAGTTACAGTTTGCCTGTCTAACGGCTTTAAGAGACAACAATTTCATTTTTAGTATTTCATGTCATTTTTGACCGAATTGAAATGCTGCCGTAATCTACGCGTTAACAGGAGTACTCTCATATTAAACGTTCAATGTAGTAAATCAGGTATTGAAGTTGAATATATATATATATATATATATATATATATATATATATATATATATATATATATATATATATATATATATTACTACAAGTAAAACTAAAGAAAAAGGTTCATAAAAACGTAGGTCCGCAAATGTTTATTTACGGAGTTACGGCTAATAAAATATTTCTGCCTAACATGACGCCACCGCAAAATTGTACGAGATTAGAGTAAAGCACGATTTCCATTTATTTTGTTGTTATTGATGTGGTGAATCTAATAAAACATGTCCCAAACGTGGTGTATCTTCAGTAGTTTCCCAGAATATTCAGAGAAGCAAAGAAGTAATAAAATTTTTAATTTATTAACTACTTGGCCTAATTTATTTATTTTTTTTTTTTAATTCCAGACAATCGCACAAAATTTTCAGCAGATGTTGTACAGAATTTAATTTTCGAAAAATGATGGTACTAAAGTTAATTGAAACTGTATGAATGTGTCAGCTAATCTGCTTTTATTAATGCCACAGCACACATGAATTTATGTTACACCGGAAAAAAAGCTCAGTATATATACAATTTCACAATATATTCACCGTAAATGTTAAAAAATGTCTCCACCGAGTTCAATGCATTTAGGTGCACGTGTATGAACAGATCTGTTGTTCGTTTCAGTTTCAAAGTGTTGTTCTAAATATCGGCTGTTTCAGTCATAATGCGAGCAAGTAATGCCTCACGAGTATTGACTTTATCCTCATATGTTATGTGTTTCATCCATCCGAATATACAAAAATCGGGCGATCTGGGTGGCCACAGACGTGTAGCACCACGATCAATCCAATTCTGGGGTAAACGTTCATTTAAATGGGTAGTAACGTCGTTGGTGAAATGTGGAGGTTCGCCGTCTTGTTGAAAATACATTTGTAATCGCGTAGCAAGTGGGACATCTTCGAGCAAGTGGGGCATTTCTTCTTGAAGGAATTGTAAGTACGTCTCGCCAGTTAGACGTTCTGAGAAAATGAATGGTCCGGTAAAGTGTGTGTTGATTATGTCACGCCACACATTTATGCTAAATCGCTGTTGGAAATGGCGTTGCACTGTGCTCATTGTGTAAATTATTGCCGGCTGATGTAGCCGAGCGGTTCTAGGTGCTTCAGTCTGGAACCGCGCGACCGCTACAGTCACAGGTTCGAATCCTGCCTCGGGCGTGGATGTGTGTGATGTCCTTAGGTTAGTTAGGTTTAAGTAGTTCTAGGTTCCAGGGGACTGATGACCTCACATGTTAAGTCCCATAGTGCCCAGAGCCATTTGAACCATTTTTCTAAATTATTTATGCAAACGCGACTAGTCTGTGCCTCATCAGTAAATAAAATGTATTTGTGTAATTGCCGATTAGTATTTAACCAGTTACACAAATCCAATGGAAGGGCAGGATCTCCCGGATGTAAATGACGTACTTTTTTTCTATGGTAAGGATACAGATTATTGTACTTCAGTGTACGCCATACCTTAGATTGTGAAATGCCTAATCGTTGAGAGGTACGTCGTGTACTGTACCATGGCTACTTTGAACAGAATCCATAATATCCTCTTCATCGCCTACACGTATCGAGCGCTCGTACTGATTATGATCGCTAGGTAGAGTACCTGCCTCCCGTAACATTCGAAATACTCCGCTAATGGTTCGTGCATATGGAGTTCTCCGAGTTGGATAACTTACACGATAATCGTTAACTGCAGCCGTAGCATTACCATCACATTTGCCATAAACAAACACAGTATCGGCGTCCCTACTTCATAAATAATATACAAATTACAATTGTTACTACGTGATTTCACTTAAATATACTGTTGTTATTATTTTCTTTCACTGAACAATACAGAAAACTGACTCGTTTCAAGGTTAGGAAGCGACCGAAACAACTCACTAATGGTTGCCAACAATGACATAAACGTTTCTACATTCTTAATGGAAAGCAAACAAGTTTACTTGTATTATAACGTTTGTTTCTCTGGATGTTCTGGAAAACTACTGCAGATGCACAAATGTTCACATGTTTGTGAAATCTTATGGGACTTATCTGCTAAGGTCATCAGTCCCTAAGCTTAGACACTACTCAACCTAAATTATCCTAAGGACAAACACACACACCCATGCCCGAGGGAGGACTCGAACCTCCTCCGGGACCAGCCGCACAGTCGATGACTGCAGCGCCTAAGACCGCTCGGGTAATCCCGCGCGACTTGCAGATACACATCTAGGACGTATTTTATTAGATTCACCAGACCAATAACAACAAAATAAATAGAAATCGTGCTTTACTTTAACCTCGTACAGATTTGCGATGGCTTCATATTAGCTAAGTTGCTAAATTTCAGGCAAAATTGTTTATTAGCCGTAACTAAACATTTTCGGATCTATGTTTATATGAACTTTTTTCTTTAGTTTTACTTGTAGAATAAAATATTAAAATATTTGCATATCTCCGTGAATCACCGTCTCTTGAGGCAGCGTAGCTCATAGGATGCTAATTATTGAGAGTACTTTCATCCAGTGTTTGAGACTAGGAGTATTTAGCGACTTTAAATATAATTTCAAGTTCTTGTTTTGAGTTTTTCATTTGTCTATGGGTGAATAATCCAAACCTACTAAAACCAACGTAATTAGGATTTGGTGTCTTCAGGAACAAGATTTTACATGTTTAACATAAATATTTGACATATTAACACGCTTGTGAAGTATTCAGCCGCTTGTACCCCTTTTGCATTTGAGAGGGTTGGTTGGGGGAGGGGGGGAGGGGGCGGAGGAAGGCGGCATACTGCTATTCACTAGTCGCAGAACTTTAGTGTAATGGAAGTTTTGAAACAAAAAATTTAAGTCGACGTAAAATTCATGTATACGTGGGCAGAAGTCACCTCAAATCACCCAGTTACAACTTCAGTTTATTTTGAACGAAAGTAACACGAGATCCTAAAATCCGCAGTTAACTTAACGTGGGATGTCTCGAGTGGGTTTTTAAAGCAGTCACACTGATGTGACAGTGGAATCAGACATAAATCACAGAGAAAGGAAGCAGTTTTCCAGAATGCAGACATTTCACAAGCGTCCCATTATTTGGACAACTTCAGCGCGATCATCCTCTTCTTCGAAAGCTCTGATCCCCTAGTGTGAGCTCCATCTAGTGGAGCCGACATTTCCTACGTTGAGTGAGCTGTGGTTGAGTAAGCCCCTCAAGCGCCCTGACGGAAATAAACCTGCGCAGCTACACAGCTCTTGTCTCAAGCAGATACTCGAGATGCAAAAAGCAATAAATCAGTTCCGACGGTTCTCTCTGTAGCAGACAAGCGCTTAACTTTACTGCCTGCATCGTAATATGTTTATTTTCTGTACAAAAATAGTAGCGCAGAGTATAGTAAAGTGATTTATAGAGTGCTCAGTGGACGTTAAGGAATGCGTGACGGCGCGGTAACGGATTGGAACGATGCCAAGCAGCCGTCCAATGTTCTCACGTAAATACGTCAACTGCGACAATATCGAAGAGTTATCTATACTTCATGCAGGCTGATTAGTGTAAGACATAATATCCCTTTCATTTCGTCTACGGTTCAAGATTTCGAAACGAAGTCCTCAGCAAAGGATAGTATGCGAAGGCGCAAGTAATTTTGGTGCATGATTAATCCTATTAACTCTCCTATTCGCCGGGATATTAAAAGAAGAATGTTCTATAATATACTGGTGCGAAAATTATTTTTCTGTTACTTTTTAACATTACTTTTTGCCTTGAAAGCATTTAAAGTGAGAAATCAATCCGTTTTTTGTTTTAATATAACGTACCGTATCATACACGAAACGCTAAGCATTATCGCGGGCAAAACACATATTTACATAGAAAGGTTACACATTTTTGTGCTAAAAAAATTAAAAATCGAAAACAAAAAAAAATTGCTTGGTATGGGACGCAGAAAACATCCATCACAAAATTGCAAGCACTGGGCGTGTCCCAATGTTCTACTGTTTATTGCCGCGCGGGGTAGCCGCGCGGTCATGGGCGTCTTGTCACGGTCCGCGCGGCTCGCCCCTTCGGACGTTGGAGTCCTCGGGCATGAGTATGTGTGTCGTCCTTAGCCTAAGTTAGTTTAAGTTAGATTACGTAGTGTGTAAGCTTAGCGACCGATGACCTTAGCAGTTTGGTCCCATAAGACCTTACCACAAATTTCCAATTTTCTTTCTACTGTTTATTCCAGCACACTCTTTCCTTTAGAGTTTGCGTATTTTCGCCATCAGTCGGATCATTCCATAAAACCAGAGCTCGTCTGCCACAGTACCGGTGTGCGAAGTTCGTCCAGGTCCTTTCGGTGGTGTCGTTTATCCTATGAAGTACACCTGCACAATTTGTCCACGAAAATTTACACGAGAGCTTGTATTTCTCAAAAAAAAGTGTGTGAAATCTTATGGGACTTAACTGCTAAAGTCATCAGCCCCTAAGCTTACACACTACTTAACCAAAATTATCGTAAGGACAAACACACAGACCCATGCCCGAGGGAGGACTCGAATCTCAGCCGGGACCAGCCGAACAGTCCATGCCTACAACACCTAAGACCGCTCGGCTAGTCCCGCGCGGCAGCTTGTATTTCTATTTTTGCGTTAGAGTATCAAGGCACTATGTATAGAGACACCCGATGAGCACCAGGAAAGAGACCAGTACCATTTCGTGTTACAGATTCTTATTCTCTGCTTATTCACATTTCGATCCATTCAATCAGTTTCACTCAGCTTATTGTCGTATTCTGTCGAGATGATTGGTCGAGGAACGCCATTGTGTTTCCTTGACCGTTGATAATTTTGTTCGACATTAGTTACTTGGTTTCACCAACTCTGTTTAACTGTGCAGAAGCAGCGTCATTGTCATGCAATTTCCACAGAAATAGACCATTTTCTTTTTGTATGGAAGAATATTTCACTACTTCCCTCTTTGAAAGGGGGCAGTTTTGGAGTATACGACTTTCTCTCACAGTCCCAGAGCCCCCAAGATCCGGTTCTCTAAGAAAAATTATAACGGCAGCATTCATAAGAGAGTATGGTTAAAAAATGTTGCCGGCCGGAGTGGCCGAGCGATTTCAGGCGCTACATTGTGGAACCGCGTGATCGCTACGGTCGCAGGTTCGAATCCTGCCTTGGGCATGGATGTGTGTGATGTCCTTAGGTTAGTTAGGTTTAAGTAGTTCTAAGTTATAGGGGACTGATGACCTCAGCAGTTCAGTCCCGTAGTTCTCTGAGCAATTTTTTTGTTAAAAAATTTTAAAATGTTGTCAGTAGTGCTTCGCGTTACTTTCTGTCATTCTGGAAACGTAGCGCATATCTTTGAAGTACAAATAATGTATAAATTTAAATAAACGACATGTGGTTATTGGTTTCTTAAGGAACTATTTAAAGTTTTTGAACATAAAGATTAAATTATTTTACTTGTTATGATTACTGTAAAACCATGGCGTGATGAGATTCATGCTATGGAAAAGTGTTTAAATTCACCTGCCGATTATTTCCGGTACTGGACTGCTTCTCACAACCTAGGAATGACTTAACAGTTGTTCGTAATCTGGTAGCAAGCGAGTGAGGTGAGTGGTAAGGTCCTTGGCACATTAAATCAGGAAATATTATAATTTTACGCACTTTATTTAAACATTAATTGAAGTACACTTGGCGCAAAACAATACAGAATTAATCAAGGTGGAAAATTTAAAACAATTTCTGTACAGCATGTATCAATACTGAAATCGTGAAAGCAATTAATATTGGACAAAAGGTTAATTACAGTGTTAAGGTATAGATTTAAGAAATAGCTTTTATCCAAAGCTCACAGCCATACACCTCTATTAGACTGGTTGATATTCAACAAGTGTTAAACACAATAACATGACACATAATCACATTCAGATATCAGGTAGTCCAGAGAACCAGTCGGTATAACGGAGCTACAGCGCTGCTGCCACGACCTTACTGCCCGCATCAAAGGTATCACAGTAATACAATGGAAAAGTTGTATAGGTCAATTACCATCTTTAGTGACCGTAATAAAGATCTTATAACAAACTAGAAAAAATCGTAACAAAAGAGTAAAAACTGTTTATAGTAGTTAAGTCAAGGATGCTAGCTGTTAATCGAAACGAACAAAATTGTAAGAGAAAAAAACCATATTGTTACAGCGACCAGTGAAGATGCTGGGGTGAAAAGGACTTTCATTGTTGTTGTTGTTGTTGTTGTGGTCTTCAGTCCTGAGACTGGTTTGATGCAGCTCTCCATGCTACTCTATCCTGTGCAAGCTTCTTCATCTCCAAGTACCTACTGCAACCTACATCCTTCTGAATCTGCTTAGTGTATTCCTCTCTTGGTCTCCCTCTACGACTTTTACCCTCCACGGTGCCCTCCAATACTAAATTGGTGATACCTTGATGCCTCAGAACATGTCCTACCAACCGATCCCTTCTTCTAGTCAAGTTGTACCACAAACTCATCTTCTCCCCAATTCTATTCAATAGCTCCTCATTCGTTATATGATCTACCCATCTAATCTTCAGCATTCTTCTGTAGCACGTCATTTCGAAAGCTTAGTTCTCTTCTTGTCCAAACTATTTATCGTCAATGTTTCACTTCCATACATGACTACACTCCATACAAATACTTTCAGAAACAACTTCCTTACACTTTTCTAAGTCGACTACATTCCATTATCCTCGTTTTGCTTTTTTTGATGTTCATCTTATAACCTCCTTTCAAGACACTGTCCATTCCGTTCAACTGCTCTTTCAGGTCCTTTGCTGTCTATGACAGAATTACAATGTCATCGGCGAACCTCAAAATTTTTATTTTTTCTCCATGGATTTTAATACCTACTCTGAATTTTTCTTTTGTTTCCTTTACTGCTTGCTCAATATACGGATTGAATAACATCGGGGATAGGCTACAAGCCTGTCTCACTCGCTTCCCAACCAATGCTTCCCTTTCATGTCCCTCGACTCATAACTGCCATCTGGTTTCTGTACAAATTGGAAATAGCCCTTCGCTCCCTGTATTTTACCACTGCAACCTTCAGAATTTGAAAGAGAGTATTCCTGTCAACATTATCATAAGCTTTATTTACGTCTACAAATGCTAGAATCGTAGGTTCCTCCTTCCTTAATCTATCTACTAAGATAAGTCGTAGGGTCAGAATTGCCTCACGTGTTCCAACATTTCTATGGAATCCAAACTGATCTTCCCCGAGGTCGGCCTGTACCAGTTTTTCCATTCGTCTCTAACCAATTCGCGTTAGTATTTTGCAGCCATGACTTATTAAGTTGACAGTTCGGTAATTTTCACATCTGTCAACACCTGCTTTCTTTGTGATTGGAATTACACTCCTGGAAATTGAAATAAGAACACCGTGAATTCATTGTCCCAGGAAGGGGAAACTTTATTGACACATTCCTGGGGTCAGATACATCACATGATCACACTGACAGAACGACAGGCACATAGACACAGGCAACAGAGCATGCACAATGTCAGCACTAGTACAGTGTATATCCACCTTTCGCAGCAATGCAGGCTGCTATTCTCCCATGGAGACGATCGTAGAGATGCTGGATGTAGTCCTGTGGAACGGCTTGCCATGCCATTTCCACCTGGCGCCTCAGTTGGACCAGCGTTCGTGCTGGACGTGCAGACCGCGTGAGACGACGCTTCATCCAGTCCCAAACATGCTCAATGTGGGACAGATCCGGAGATCTTGCTGGCCAGGGTAGTTGACTTACACCTTCTAGAGCACGTTGGATGGCACGGGATACATGCGGACGTGCATTGTCCTGTTGGAACAGCAAGTTCCCTTGCCGGTCTAGGAATGGTAGAACGATGGGTTCGATGACGGTTTGGATGTACCGTGCACTATTCAGTGTCCCCTCGACGATCACCAGTGGTGTACGGCCAGTGTAGGAGATCGCTCCCCACACCATGATGCCGGGTGTTGGCCCTGTGTGCCTCGGTCGTATGCAGTCCTGATTGTGGCGCTCACCTGCACGGCGCCAAACACGCATACGACCATCATTGGCACCAAGGCAGAAGCGACTCTCATCGCTGAAGACGACACGTCTCCATTCGTCTCTCCATTCACGCCTGTCGCGACACCACTGGAGGCGGGCTGCACGATGTTGGGGCGTGAGCGGAAGACGGCCTAACGGTGTGCGGGACCGTAGCCCAGCTTCATGGAGACGGTTGCGAATGGTCCTCGCCGATACCCCAGGAGCAACAGTGTCCCTAATTTGCTGGGAAGTGGCGGTGCGGTCCCCTACGGCACTGCGTAGGATCCTACGGTCTTGACGTGCATCCGTGCGTCGCTGCGGTCCGGTCCCAGGTCGACGGGCACGTGCACCTTCCGCCGACCACTGGCGACAACATCGATGTACTGTGGAGACCTCACGCCCCACGTGTTGAGCAATTCAGCGGTACGTCCACCCGGCCTCCCGCATGCCCACTATACGCCCTCGCTCAAAGTCCGTCAACTGCACATACGGTTCACGTCCACGCTGTCGCGGCATGCTACCAGTGTTAAAGACTGCGATGGAGCTCCGTATGCCACGGCAAACTGGCTGACACTGACGGCGGCGGTGCACAAATGCTGCGCAGCTAGCGCCATTCGGCGGCCAACACCGCGGTTCCTGGTGTGTCCGCTGTGCCGTGCGTGTGATCATTGCTTGTACAGCCCTCTCGCAGTGTCCGGAGCAAGTATGGTGGGTCTGACACACCGGTGTAAATGTGTTCTTTTTTCCATTTCCAGGAGTGTATTATATTCTTCTTGTAGTCTGAGGGTATTTCGCCTGTCTCATACATCTTGCTCACCAGATGGTAGATTTTTGTCCCAAATCTGTCATTAGTTCTAGTGGAATGTTGTCTACTCCCGGGGACTTGTTTCGATTTACGTCTTTCAGTGCTCTGTCAAACACTTCACACAGTATCATATCTCCCATTTCATCTTCATCTACATCCTCTCCCATTTCCATAATATTGTCCTCATGTACACCGCCCTTGTATAGACCCTCTATATACACCTTCCACCTTTCTGCTTTCCCTTCTTTGCTTAGAAGTGGGTTTCCATCTGAGCTCTTGATATTCATACATGTGGTTCTCTTTTCTACATAATTCTCTTTAGTTTCATATCTATCTATCTATCTCTCTTACCCCTAGTGAGAAAAGTCTCTTCGTCCTTACATTTGTCCTCTAGCCATCCCTGCTTAGCCATTTTGCACTTCCTATCGATCTCATTTTTGACTGCTTCATTTACTGCATTTTTATATTTTCTCCTTTCATCAATTAAATTGAATCTATCTTCTGGTACCCAAGGATTTCTACTAGCCCTCGTCTTTTTACCTACTTGATCCTCTGCTGCCTTCAGTATTTCATCCCTCAAAGCTACCCACTCTTATTCTGCTGTATTTCGTTCCCTCATTCCTGTCAATTTTTCCCTCATGCACTCCCTGAAACTCTGTACAACCTCTGGTTTAGTCAGTTTATCCAGGTACCATCTCCTTAAATTCCCAACTTTTTGCAGTTTCTTCAGTTTTAATCTACAGTTCATAACCAACAGATTGTGGTCAGAGTCCACATCTGCCCCTGGAAAGCATCGCGATTAACGTTTAACTGTTATAACTGCCAGCGGTCCGTTTCAGAGACGTAAAGAAACCTTCCAGGGCAAGTAACCATCTCTGAGACAAATGTTAAATTTTCTTGTGTAACGTAGACCTGAACAAGACTTAGCTTTAATCGTGACCCAAGTCGCTTGAAGCAATCAGTACAACATACAGATACCAGAAGGTAATAGTCACTTACAAGAACGGCCTAGTTGCCACTTAAATAAGGAGGTAAACAATCCATCAGTATAATTGCGCAGACTTTCGCGGCCAGAGGTAGTCGACATAAAAGTTTTCTGGGTATAGTACTGCTGAAATCTGGATTCGCGTGACAGAGCGAATCAGGTTGTGGAAAGGGGCCAAGGTCAATTACTGTTAGTTATACAGGAACACACACAGCTTTATTTTTTAAAACAATGCAGAGTTTCTCTTTAAAACAAAAAGATCAATTCATGGCTGAGGGCGCAAGTCAATTCTCCAGAATAAGTTTAAATGATTGCTATTAAAACACCATGATTTAGAGTAACGGCTGAAGGCCCTACTTAAGTAAAATTATAATATCCTCCGGCTAAAAACCATATTAATGATAATGCAAGTTAATCCTTCGGCTGAAAGCCCAATTAAAAAAATTTCTTTACGAAAATAAAGAGAGACTTTAAAGATAAATCTCTACACAGTACAACAGAGAAACATCTTAAAAAACTTGAACTATCTTGTCGGCTGAAGGCCGAAGTAATTACTCAAGAATATTTAAAGACAACCTGAAGATAAACATTTACAGAACACGCCTAAAGATCATTTCAAGAATTGAAAATAATTAAAGAGAAACCTTATAGACAAGGATTTGCAACATAAAGCCACAGATTCTGAAACAAATGCGGCTGAAGACCTAAATACAGAGCAACAAGAATTTTAAATGGAACACGGCTGAAGGCCTAATCTTAAGTTATGAAGACAGTATAAATACACGGCTGAAGGTGGCGCAGTACCTGCGACCAAATAAAATGACAATCACAAACAAAAAAAAGTGGTGCTCAGAAGTTTTCCAAGGGTCGGCCTGGGGAGGAAACTCTATCCACAGCTTCGGTGAGACAGACAGCCAAGGGTATCACTAAACAGTCTGGTTGCAGCACGACCTACGAACGGCTGACGAACGAACCAATCGCCTAATCAGTTCCGTTCCACCCGACCAACAGCACAACAACAGAGTACCAGCGAAGACGAAGATCGCAGCAGGATTATGTTTTAATAAGTGGCGTAAAAACACAGTCAAGGCACAATAAACACTCAAAGAAAAAAGGAGAACAATACCAAGCTGTCGTACTACACGCCGTGCCGGACAGCATCAACAAAAAAATGCTCAAATGGCTCTGAGCACTATGGGACTCAACTGCTGTGGTCATAAGTCTCCTAGAACTTAGAACTACGTAAACCTAACTAACCTAAGGACATCACACACACCCATGCCCGAGGCAGGATTCGAACCTGCGACCGTAGCGGTTGTGCGGTTCCAGACTGTAGCGCCTTTAACCGCTCGTCCACTCCGGCCGGCCAGCATCAACACGGCGAGGAAACCATACTGCCACCAAAATGCGCTAACGACCAGCACAGGTAACCGGAACGCCAACGGCCACAGGGCAGAAGACACCAGTGGTGCTCTTCACTAACAAATTATAATCATTTCCAAGGTTAACACCATACAGGGATCCAACAGCAAGCAATCAACGAAGAGATGTAAGACGTTTGAGCTTTTATGTCAGGTTCACTGATAACTCCAGTATGCAGGTGCGGTGGGCGACGAGCTTAGGAGTTCTTGCAGCTAGTGGCACACAACTCTGAGCTCGCGTGCACACCACCAGCGGCTCCGTCCTGATCACACGTCACAGAGACTTCCTCGCTGCTCCGCCGCAACCGACCAACTGCCCACACCCGAAAAAGATCAAATACACGTCGGCGGATGAGACGACCGACCGAACGACCAACCAACAGTCGTTCCCGCTCCGGTCTTCTTCAGTCGGACAGTCCATGTGTATGGCCAGCAGTCGGCAAATACTCACTGTCCGCACCTCGCTGGGGCTCCATGCCCGACGCTCCTTCGTCCCCGACCGCTGCTCCGACTGCTGCTTCGTGCCCGACTGAGCTCCGAATGCACCACGAGCCGGAAATACTAGCGGTGGCTTCAAAGACAATACGACAGTGCGCTTATCGATAAGCGCTGCTGCTGCCACTCACAGACGGGTAAGACAGGAACTTAGTGACGCCAGTAAATCTAATAAGAAAACGAGGCGATAGTATCGGAAAGAGAAGATGACGAACAATAAAGGGCATGAGCACGAGCCACGCACGGCTCAACCGCATCGTAATGGATAAAACTACCGCCGCCGAAGAAAAAACAAACATACAAACAAACGTTTCGGCCACTGTTTCGTTGGCCTTTTTCTGGGTCCACCAGTAAACTGTATATGCTTACGCTATTCAAGCGGAACGGCATACAGTTACAATTTTTTGAGGCACGACGAACATAACAGAAGTAACCTCAAGCGGAAAGACAGCACAAGCAATTCTCAATCATGTAACCACTAAATCACAGCAACGGCTATCTTTCAATTTTAAGTTTGAGAAAAATAAGTGACTCAGTATCGTAAGCAACAACAGGATTGGGTACAGCCGTAGAGTAACAAATGGTTCAAATGGCTCTGAGCACTGTGGGACTTAACATCAGAGGTCATCAGTCCCCTAAAACTTAGAACTTCTTAAACATAACTAACCTAAGGACATCACACGCATTACTGCTAAAGACACCTTCTGTAAAGTTTCAGTAGATAGCCGGGTCAGCCGGCCGCGGCGGCCGTGCGGTTCTAGGCGTTTCAGTCCAGAAACGCGAGACTGCTACGGTCGCAGGTTCGAATCCTGCCTCGGGCATGGATGTGTGTGATGTCCTTAGGTTAGTTAGGTTTAAGTAGTTCTAAGTTCTAGGGGACTAATGACCTCAGATGTTAAGTACCATAGTGCTCAGAGCCATTTGAACCAAGATAGCCGGGTCAACACAAAATAAAAAAAAATTGAAGTGTTGTTTACAGTTCACAACTTCTGAAATGGAAGCGGGCAGTGGTACGTGAAGAAGTCCGGTGGAGGAAAACGTGTCTCAATCCAAGCATGTAATGATGAAGACAGCAAACACATTTAGTAATAATAATCGTACGGCGCCTCCATATGCAAATACAGCCACTGAGGATCACACAATTTAGTCACGTAAATCAGCTAGCAATTCTTCTTAAAACCTACCTGTGGACTACACTAAACATTTAAAATTAAACAATAATAGACCGTACAAAAACATTCACCTCTTGAGATACCAGCATCCGCAACAAATAAATAGCAGCAAGACCAGTCGTTTAAAGATCTCCACAACAAATGTAGAAGTCAGAGGTCTAATTAAAAGCTGTGCCAGTCAAAGTTTTGATCGTAAGAACTTAATTCCGTTATTGCCTTGAAACTTATGAGATGAGTTACGCACACGAAAGAAGTAACACAAAACTACTGGAAATTGGCTGTCCCAAATGGTACAACCGCCACACACGTTTGCATACTAAACGACTCGCTACAATGTTGAGCGTATTAATACAACAAAACAATTTAATCAATCTTGAAATGCCTCCAAGGGCTATTCACCTTCTGTACTCCATGTACTCAGTAATGACACCTGGTGAATAGATGCTGAATCATCAGAGACCGACTAAATCCACAGCCACTACAGACCCCACAGTTCCTGTCGGGGCTGCCCCCTCCAATACTGCTCAATCTAGAGAATTAAAGAGATAACAAAAGTCGTCGTAAAGCTCCTTATATCGTGCCGGACCTCCTTTTGCTCGGCCTTGTGCTTCAATTCGACATGGCATGGACTCAATCAGTCGTTGGAATTCCTCCGCAGAAATATTCAGTGCTGCTGCTTCTATAGCTGTCCATAATTGCGGAAGTGTTGCCGGTGCAGGATTTCGTGCACGAACTGCCCTCTCGATTAAGCCCCAAAAATTTTCAGTGGGATTCATGTCGAGCGATTTGGGTGGCCAAAACATTTGCTCCAATTGCCCACAATGTTCTCGCATCGGGCATTGCTATTCGTAATAATTACATCTTGGTTTGGGAAAATGAAATCCATGAAAGGCTGTACGTGGCCTCCATGAAGCCGAACATAACCATTTCCAGTCAATGGACGGTTTAGTTGGACCAGAGGACACAGTCCATTTCATGCAAACACAGCCCAAACAATTATGGAGCCATCGGCAGCTTGAACAGTGCCTTGTTGACAGCTGGGTTCCATGGCTTCGTGGGATCACGCCAGAATTGAACCCTACCATCAGCTGTTACCAATCGAAATCGGAACTCATCTGACCATCTTACGGTTTTCCAGTCATGTAGGATCTAACCGACATGGCCACGAGCCCAGGAGATGCGCTGCAGGCGAAGTCGTGTCGGTCGTCTGCTGCCGTTAGCGCAAAATATCGTTACACTGTGCTAACGGATGTTCGTGGTATGGTCCGCATTAATTTATGCGGTTATCTCATGCAGTCTAGTCTGTATGATACTTTGCCAACTTTACGCGAAGGCCGCTGCTCCCGGTCGTTAAGTGAAGGCCGCTGGTTCAAACAGTTCAAATGGCTCTGAGCACCATGGGACTTAAGAACTGAGGTCATCAGTCCCCTAGAACTTAGAACTACTTAAACCTAACTAACCTTAGGACATCACACACATCCATGCCCGAGGCAGGATTCTAACCTGTGACCGTAGCAGTCGCGCGGTTCCAGACTGAAGCGCCTAGAACCGCTCGGCCCCACGGGCGGCTGAATGGCGTTGGTCTCTGCCTTGTCCGTGGTGAGAGGTAATGCCTGAAATTTGGTATTCTCGGCACTCTCTTGACATTATGCATCTTGGAATACCGAATTCCATAACGATTTTCGAAATGGAATGTCTCATGCGTCTATCCCCAACTACCGCTCAAAGTCTGTTCATTCTCGTCAAGCGGGCATAATCAGTCGGAAGACCTTTTCAAATGGATCATCTGAGAAGAAATGGCAGCTCCGCCAAAGTACTGGCTTTTTATACTTTGTGTACGCGATGCTATCGCCATCAGTATACAGGGTGCAACAGAAATGTACGGCAAAAATTGGAGGACACTTTCCTCACACGCAGACGAAGAAATTACGTTATGTGAACACGGATATGGAAACGCTTTGTTTCCATGTTACAACTAATTTCTTCCAACTCATTAACAATGGGAAACACAGGAACAGAAAGCTCGGGCGTACCACGCGAAACTCTTTCTCACAGGAAATGTTCAATAGGCCTTTCGTGGGCATTGATACATGCATCAACCCGTCATCGTAGCGAACCCCGGATGCGCTGATGTACTCCTGGAGTGATGCGTTTTGTTTCGCAGCCTTCCATAATATTGGCACGGAGACTCCGATTATCTTTTACTGGGGTTCCATACAGAAGAGCTTTCAAATTCCCACACAAATAAAAGTTCAGTGGATTTAGGTCCCGAAAGCGTGGAGACCCGGCAATTGCCCGCTCTCTACTTGTCCATCTGTCACCGGATCTGTCATTTAGAAGCCGACGGACATTAATCCTACAATGAGGAAGTGGTCCATCGTGCATGAAGTACCAGTTTTGTCACAGGGGTAATGAGACATCTGCCAACAGATCAGGTAAGACATTTTCTATATAATTACGATAACTTTGTCCGTTGAGACGGGGTGTAAGAAAGTGAGGCCCTAACAAACAGTCATCAACAAGGTCGGCCCGAACGTTGACAGAAAATCTTTGTTGATGACTTGCTTCAACAGCCGCGTGAAGACTGTCAGCTTATACATACTGATTGTGGAAATTTACAGTCTGATCTCGCTGAAACGACGTCTCATCTTTTGCCAGTACCGTTGCAATAAAATTAGGGTAGTGATTTTGTTCAATAAACCATTCGCAGAAGAGTACCCCTGCAAGAAAATCAACTGTTGATAATGCCTGCACACGCTGTAAATGGTAAGGGTACAGCTGACCGTCGTCTCACACTCGCCAGACAGTCACGTGGTGAACATTCATTGTTGGAGCTACATGTCTTGTACTGACACTAGGGTAGTCGTGAACGGTATGATGAATTGCCGCCTCCAGTTGCGGTGTCTTCGTCCTTCTAAGCCACACCCGGTCACGAGTATCAGGCTTAAATAACCCACATTCCGTAAGACGACGATCAATGGTTTCAAACGTTTTCCTATCGGGGCACTTTCGTTCTGGAAATCTCCCTCGGTACCAACGTTGAGAGCGTGCGCCATTGTCGTCAGCTAATCCATACATCAAATGGACATGTGTCATCTCTGCATTTGTAAATAGTGCCATTGTACGAGCCAAGTCTGATTAACTCTACATAGTAACCTATGTCCTTCCAACACTCGTAGCGATCGCTAGAACAGTTTATGTTGCCTGTAAACAAGCAATGACGTACCTCGCATTCCTACAGGGACATGTAAAACAAAACACTGGCGGTGCACAACGTGACCAGACGTCTCCAAGAGTGCATGCTCCCCATGATTCTAACGGTCCGTTCTTGTGTGTTCCCCAGGATTAATGAGATGGAGAAAATGAGTTGTAACACGGAAACAAAGCGCTTCCAGACCTGTGTTCGTATAACATAATTTCTTCGTTTACGTGTGAGGTCTGTATTCTGCAATTTGTGCCGTACCTTTTTGTTACGTCCTGTATGTGCATATCGCTGTGTCATGATATTTGTCAGCTTAAAGTATGAACGTCCACAGCCACGGTGTTGCAACCGCGGTCACGTGCAGTCTCGCTGTCCACCTCCGATCGAACTCCATCTGCTTTCCCTCAGCCCACACAGCCAAGCCTAAAATCTCCTTTCTTTGTCAACTGTCCTGACCTTTCACGTCAGGCCATTCGCAACATGTGTTCCGGGCTGCTCGATTATCCTTAAGCGAGGCTTAAGAGTTTATAGACGCTCACTGTTCTTCAAAAAATCAGTGAAAGACCAGTCCTGTCACGCGTACCATTAACGTAATGTTGGGCGCAGATGGGTAAATGTAACTGTTGGGTTGTTGTGTAAGTTCGTAGCGTTTTGCCGTAAGTTTAACGAAAACAACAGACACACATAACATAAAATTTGTTCGTAGTAATACATTCTCCTTTACTATTTACAACAGTCTGCCAACTTTGCGGTAACTTTCTAATCCTGCGACTATAGAAATCGTGTTGTTTTGAGGCGAAAAAGTCGTTGAGGCATGTTCTGAGTGCAATTTTATCTGCAAAGAAAGTTTCTTGAAGGTTGTTTGACAAAATGTAAAAGCTGAAATCCTAGAGCGCAAGATGAGGAGAATAAGGTGGGTGTGGTAATGACTTCCCAACAAGACTCCCGTATAGCGTTTTTTGTCAGTGTAGTTCAGGGTGCCAAACAACAGTCGTGCACCCTGTGTGGGTCATGGCGGCCCGTCACTCGGCTTTGTTTCGTACAGCTTGGAAGTACCCAGAATAGCGCGTCATTACATTTACCATTACGATGCCGTATTTTTCGTTCCGCACAACTCTCACAGTTTGGAAGCATCATGATGTCTGCGCTGTTTAGCCATCGCCTTTTGTTTGTATATGAAGGACGTTCACAGGTCCAGCGGCTGTTTCAACAAAAATAGTCAATCTAGCGAACTACCGCCAGTCTTTTAAAATTAATGGGAATTACAGAAGAGAAGGATGAGAGTTCTCAATACACATAAGCTTTGGGTACTGCTTATTTGCTACGAAACAACATTCTAGTACCACCCAGAAAGAATTTGAGCCGGCCGCTGTGGCCGAGCGGTTCTAGGCGCTTCTGTCCGAAACCACGCGGCTGCTACGGTTGCAGGTTCGAATCCGGCCTCGCGGATGGATGTGTGTGATGTACTTAGGTTAGTTAGGTTTATGTAGTTCTAAGTCTAGGGGACTGATGACCTCAGATGTTGAGTCCCATAATACTTAGAGCCATTTGAACCATTTGAAAGAATTTGAACTCGTAGATGAGAATTAAAGAGCAAAAAAATACAAAGTACGACAGGCGAGATTCATTGTTGTGTACATCAAAACCCACTTTCTGCTAGGTCTGAAGGCATGGAGCACTTGAAGCAATTGGTGGTACACGAAGTAAATTTACTGGTGTCGCACTCATTATTCCATATCCAGCTGTATTAATTTTCATTGGAAATCAATGAACAGTACGAGGACTTCCCACATTACTGCAAAGTGCATTTATTAAGTTAGTGGGCATGCCTGAAACGAGTTTTCGATTTAAATGAAGGGAAGATTCAGAATGGCTTGCAGATTTCACATTTTAAGTGGACTTGACTGCACACTACCCGCAGTAAGTCATTGCAAAGCAATTTCTTGTTGATTCGATGAGAAAACATTTAAAAAGTGCGTTCCAGAAGTGACGCATAACGAAAAGACAAGAATTACAATTATAGTTTTATAAGGGTTTTGAGGACATTGTCAGTCTTACATCTGTTTTCGTGCTATTTTCAAATGGTTCAAATGGCTCTGAGCACTATGGGACTTAACATCTATGGTCATCAGTGCCCTAGAACTTAGAACTACTTAAACCTAACTAACCTAAGGACATCGCACAACACCCAGCCATCACGAGGCAGAGAAAATCCCTGACCCCGCCGGGAATCGAACCCGGGAACCCGGGCGTGGGAAACGAGAACGCTACCGCACGACCACGAGATGCGGACGTGCTGTTTTCGAGATTGTTTGCAGTTTCAGTTGAAAGCACCCCTATCCATGGACAAATGTAACTGACTGACCTGCAAGACAATTCCAGTTTTAATTACAAGTCGTCGGCCGAAGTGGCCGTGCGGTTAAAGGCGTTGCAGTCTGGAACCGCGAGACCGCTACGGTCGCAGGTTCGAATCCTGCCTCGGGCATGGATGTTTGTGATGTCCTTAGGTTAGTTAGGTTTAACTAGTTCTAAGTTCTAGGGGACTAATGACCTCAGCAGTTGAGTCCCATAGTGCTCAGAGCCATTTGAGCCAATTACAAGTCTTTCTACGTCAAAACTGTCCAGGACGTCTACATTGCTATTCTCAGGTATAGTTTCCAAGTCTGCATAATGAGGTTGCAATAATGATAAAATATTTCGATCGACATATTTGTGTGAAAGATTATGAAACTAGTTTCACAAGCTGCGACACTGTCGCGACAAAACAGTGAGCCGTATATGTAACCAGTTTCCTTTAATTTACGTCTATGGTCACAAACTTTTTGTTAACAGATTACTGGTTTCGGTCTTTAATTACCATCAAACAGAACCACGAAACAGATCTGATGATGGTCATTAAATACCGAAACCGGTAATCTGTCAACAAAAAGTTTGTGACCATAGACGTAAAGTAAAGGAAACTGATTATGAAACTAAATAAGTCACGATTAACTGACAACTTGAGTGCGAAAGTCTGTGAAACTGTCTGAGTCAGTCCGTATGGCGACAGTCTGTACGAGAAAAAAATTATGTTATGTCTTCAGCGCGCCAAAAATAATTAATACTCAAAACTTGTTTTGTTTGTGATCTGTGTTTCTGAGAAATGTGAAATGTAAAACCAGTTCATAAGCAATACGACCGTACTGCCATTTAAATGTGGCGCGTTCGCTGTTTTCCCCTCTTCCCCTCCTTGCGCTTAGACAGCGACCCGGGAAGCGAAATCTTAGTCACCCCTGCTCTTGTAGAACGCGGGTGGGCGTTGTAGCGCTGTAGCTTCACTTCACGCAGTCTTCTTGCTCGTTGCTCTTGACTGCGTCTTCAGGACGTCTCAGTTGTCAGCAGTGATGGTTACACCCCGGAGAAGCAATGCGTAGTACATCACAATGTCGCTGTTCCACCAAAAGCATAACATTATGTTTTGTGGATTCCCGCAGGTCTTTGTACGGGACGTTGCTGCTTTTTTGCTTTTTTTTCCCCTTGTGTTACCATACAGACACCGTTTCTCGTCACCAGTAGCGATACAGGATAGAAATGGTCGGTGTTGTTCACGAGCCCACTGATGACGAGAAAACTGAGATGGACATGTGGCCATCTGCTGATTTTTTAAATTTTGATTTAGAGCATGCGGTGCCCATACACCCGATTTTTGAATCCACCCCACTGGATGCAAATGTCGCACGGTGGTGGAATGTTAACACTTCATCACATTTGTCAGGTCTCGAATACACTGACGTGGACCATCGTGTGTTAATGCAATTAAACGATCTTGATTACACCCCAAAGCTCTTCCTGAATGTGGAGAGTCACTGATGTCAAAACGAGTCTCCATAAAACGAGAAAACCATTCTCTTACCGTGCTCTGTCCAACGGCAATATCCCCATATGCGGCGCAAATGTTTCTGGCTGCGTCCGCTCCATTAAGCCATCGACTGAACTGAAACGGAAGAATATATCGGAAATGTACAGACTGCTCCTCTTCGCACTTCATTTTGTAACGTCGACAGCTCCACTCACTATACGCAAATGACAATAAGTAAACTCAAATAGCAACAGCTAACTACAATAGAAGAATGATAATCCATAAATAAACCCATAGCAAACGGAATACCTACAAGCAAAACATAGATTTCGTGTTTGTTTTGAATACAGTCAGAGAGAGTCCCTTTAGTCAGCCATAGTCAGTGTCAGTGTCGTCGTAACTGCCGTCTGCTTCACGTCTGCTGTGCAGCGAGCTACCTTAATTTAAGTATTAACTGTATTTTTCTTACTTGTCACTTCTTCTTCCGTGTGTATTTGCTTTTAGGAAGCTTTAATTGTCGGGTGCTATTAATAGTGTTCCATAGATTTCGTGTTTGTTTTGAATACAGTCAGAGAGAGTCCCTTTAGTCAACCATAGTGCCAGTAGTGCTAGTGTTTGTTTTCAATACAGTCCAGAGACAGGTAGCGCTATTTTCATTGTTTTCTACAAGAAGTGGCTAGCAACCACAGTTTAGTGAATAAACAGCCGCCTTTAGTGAATTAGCAGTCTAGTTAAAGGTTGATTAACTCTCTTCAGTAAATTGATTCCTTAGGATGGATAGGATGTGTGACTGCTGTGTACGGACGCAGGAGGAGCTGGCCACTGTTCGCGAACAGCTGAGCGTGTTGATGGCCGCGGTCAGCCGTCTTCAGGCTGCTGCCTCGGAGTGTAGCGGCAGTGGGGAGTCTGGTGCGTCGCAAGGTACACCCCAGGTGTTACATGCTTCACCCACTGTCCCTGCTGTCGAGACATCTTCGCGGGTACCGGGCGCGGTTGGGCCACCCTCTCCCCAAGGGGAGTGGCGGGTTCAGCGGCGTTCGCGGCGCACGAGGCGGAGGGTCAATGTGGAGGCTGTCCGTGTGGCATCGCCCGCTCTGCCTGTGAGTGGACATATGGCTGCTCCTTCAGCAAGGTCCGAGCAGGCACACGGGGGGAGGGGTTTATTAGTTAGGCGGGTGATGGAGCCCCTTAGGGAAATAGCGGGAAGGTCGGGGAAGAAGGCCAGTGTTCACTCTGTCTGCTTGCCGGGGGGTCTCATCCGAGATGTGAAGGAGGCCCTACCGGCGGCGATAGAGAGCACTGGGTGCACCCGACTGCAAATTGTTGCTCATGTCGGCACCAATGACTCCTGCCGTCTGGGTTCAGAGGTCATCCTCAGTTCGTACAGGCGGTTGGCGGAATTGGTGAAGGCGGAAAGCCTCGCTCGCGGGGTGGAATCAAAGCTAACTATTTGTAGTATCGTTCCCAGAACCGATCGCGGTCCTCTGGTTTGGAGCCGAGTGGAAGGCTTAAACCAGAGGCTCAGACGATTCTGCGGAGATCTGGGGTGCAAATTTCTCGACCTCCGCTATCGGGTGGAGAAATGTAGGGTCCCCATGAATAGGTCAGGCGTGCACTACACGCCGGAAGCGGCTACAAGGGTAGCGGAGTACGTGTGGAGTGCACATGGGGGTTTTTTAGGTTAGAGAATCCCCTCCCTAGGCCCGACAAGACGCCTCCTGAGACGCGGCAAGGTAGGAGTAGGCAAAATGCAACAGGGAATAACAATATTAATGTGCTAATAGTAAACTGCAGGAGCGTCTATAGAAAGGTCCCATCACTGCTCTCATTAATAAACGGTCACAACGCCCATATAGTACTAGGGACAGAAAGTTGGCTGAAACCAGACGTAAACAGTAATGAAATCCTAAACTCAGATTGGAATGTATACCGCAGAGACAGGCTGAACAGCGAAGGGGGAGGCGTGTTTATAGCGATAAGAAGTGCAATAGTATCGAAGGAAATTGACGGAGATCCGAAATGTGAAATGATTTGGGTGAAGGTTACTCTTAAAGCAGGCTCAGATATGGTAATTGGATGTCTCTATAGGCCCCCTGGCTCAGCAGCTGTTGTGGCTGAGCACCTGAAGGTTAATTTGGAAAATATTTTGAGTAGATTTCCCCACCATGTTATAGTTCTGGGTGGAGATTTTAATTTGCCGGATATAGACTGGGAGACTCAAACGTTTATAACGGGTGGCAGGGACAAAGAATCCATTGAAATTTTTTTGAGTACTTTATCTGAAAACTACCTTGAGCAGTTAAACAGAGAACCGACTCGTGGCGATAACATATTAGACCTTCTGGTGACAAACAGACCCGAACTATTTGAAAAAGTTAACGCAGAACAGGGAATCAGCGATCATAAAGCGGTTACGGCATCGACGATTTCAGCCGTAAATAGGAATATTAAAAAGGATAGGAAGATTTTTCTGTTTAGAAAAAGTGACAAAAAGCAGATTTCAGAGTACCTGTTGGCTCAACACAAAAGTTTTGTCTCAAGTACAGATAGTGTTGAGGATCAGTGGACAAAGTTCAAAACCGTCGTACATTATGCGTTAGATGAGTATGTGCCAAGCAAGATCGTAAGAGATGGAAAAGAGCCACCGTGGTACAACAACCGAGTTAGAAAACTGCTGCGGAAGCAAAGCGAACTTCACAGCAAACATAAACATAGCCAAAGCCTTGCAGACAAACAAAAATTACGCGAAGCGAAATGTAGTGTGAGGAGGGCTATGCGAGAGGCGTTCAGTGAATTCGAAAGTAAAGTTCTATGTACTGACTTGGCAGAAAATCCTAAGAAATTTTGGTCTTATGTCAAAGCGGTTGGTGGATCAAAACAAAATGTCCAGACACTCTGTGACCAAAATGGTACTGAAACAGAGGATGACAGACTAAAGGCCGAAATACTAAATGTCTTTTTCCAAAGTTGTTTCACAGAGGAAGATTGCACTGTAGTTCCTTCTCTAGATTGCCGCACAGATGACAAAATGGTAGATATCGAAATAGACGACAGAGGGATAGAGAAACAATTAAAATCGCTCAAAAGAGGAAAGGCCTCTGGACCTGATGGGATACCAGTTCAATTTTACACAGAGTACGCGAAGGAACTTGCCCCCCTTCTTGCAGCGGTGTACTGTAGGTCTCTAGAAGAGCGTAGCGTTCCAAAGGATTGGAAAAGGGCACAGGTCATCCCCGTTTTCAAGAAGGGACGTCGAACAGATGTGCAGAACTATAGACCTATACCTCTAACGTCGATCAGTTGTAGAATTTTGGAACACGTATTGTGTTCGAGTATAATGACTTTTCTGGAGACTAGAAATCTACTCTGTAGGAATCAGCACGGGTTTCGAAAAAGACAGTCATGTGAAACCCAGCTCGCGCTATTCGTCAACGAGACTCAGAGGGCCATAGACACGGGTTCACAGGTAGATGCCGTGTTTCTTGACTTCCGCAAGGCGTTCGATACAGTTCCCCACAGTCGTTTAATGAACAAAGTAAGAGCATATGGACTATCAGACCAATTGTGTGATTGGATTGAGGAGTTCCTAGATAACAGGACACAGCATGTTATTCTCAATGGAGAGAAGTCTTCCGAAGTAAGAGTGATTTCAGGTGTGCCGCAGGGGAGTGTCATAGGACCGTTGCTATTCACAATATACATAAATGACCTGGTGGATGACATCGGAAGTTCACTGAGGCTTTTTGCAGATGATGCTGTGGTGTATCGAGAGGTTGTAACAATGGAAAATTGTACTGAAATGCAGGAGGATCTGCAGCGAATTGACGCATGGTGCAGGGAATGGCAATTGAATCTCAATGTAGACAAGTGTAATGTGCTGCGAATACACAGAAAGATAGATCCTTTATGATTTAGCTACAAAATAGCAGGTCAGCAACTGGAAGCAGTTAATACCATAAATTATCTGGGAGTACGCATTAGGAATGATTTAGAATGGAATGATCATATAATGTTGATCGTCGGTAAAGCAGATGCCAGACTGAGATTCATTGGAAGAATCCTAAGGAAATGCAATCCGAAAACAAAGGAAGTAGGTTACAGTACGCTTGTTCGCCCACTGCTTGAATACTGCTCAGCAGTGTGGGATCCGTACCAGATAAGGTTGATACAAGACAGAGAGAAGATCCAACGGAGAGCAGCGCGCTTCGTTACAGGATCATTTAGTAATCGTGGAAGCGTTACGGAGATGATAGATAAACTCCAGTGGAAGACTCTGCAGGAGAGACGCTCAGTAGCTCGGTACGGGCTTTTGTCAAAGTTTCGAGAACATATCTTCACCGAAGAGTCAAGCAGTATATTGCTCCCTCCTACGTATATCTTGCGAAGAGACCATGAGGATAAAATCAGAGAGATTAGAGCCCACACAGAAGCATACCGACAATCCTTCTTTCCACGAACAATACGAGACTGGAATAGAAGGGAGAACCGATAGAGGTACTGAAGGTACCCTCCGCCACACACCGTCAGGTGGCTTGCGGAGTATGGATGTAGATGTAGATGTAGAAACGCTACGCCCTTATGCACCAACCTAATACACACATCAAAAAAAGTTTCGGAACCTGTACAGAAGATTGGAACAGATATCAACATAAACATCATTTCCCCCCCCCCATTTTATTGCTCATGGAAACCACACACTGCGGGTTGTACCACCATACAGCGAGGCCTGCAGAAGTGGTGGTCCAGATTCCTGGACTATTTTATCATATTACTAACACTCTATACGTTTTTGTAAATGCGTGAGCAGAGTGAAAAACAAGACTCCCTATAACTTACATCATGAGGTTTCGTCCAAATTTTCATAGCCAAGCAAAAGGAGAGAAACAGATAAACGGAGTATCAAAGTGACCAGTATGAGATCTAGTTTGGCATGAACATATTTAACTGCTTGAAAGTAAAATGGAAACGAGCATTTGGCGTCATTGGCCGGTAGGCTCCTTACTGGCAGGTCTGGCCGCCTTGGTGCTGGTCTTATTACATTTGACGCCACATCAGGCGACCTGCGAGCCGGATGGAGATGAAATAATGATGAGGACAACACAACACCCAGTCCCTGAGCGGAGAAGAGCCTCGACCTAGCCGGGAATCGAACCCGGGCCCGATGGACGGCACTCTGTCACACTGACCACTCAGCTATCAAGGCGGATTGCTTGAAAGTAATCAGGATAATAAACGAAAACTTAATTAGTAAGCTGAGGAAAATTGAAATATTTCACGAAAAGCTGCTGCCAAGCTATGTAAATGAAGTATCAAAAATTTCATCTGTCGGAGACATAGCTACTTTGCCATAAAAAGATACATTGATGCGGTATTTGAATGTCAGAAATGCTCCCTTCTAATCAAGTATGTTAGGAAGACACATGAGGAGTCAGTAAGATCATGCTTTCTGAATAAAACTTAAAATTAAAAAATGAAAGAAATCAGTCAAATATGTTATGAAATGATTTGTATAAAAGAAATAAGTACATCAGAGGAACGTTCTATGTGCCTTTGAATGATGCTCGAAATCACGAACAGAAAATGAGGTGCACCATACATTTCCCTAATATTTTTCATTTCATACTTTTAGACAAATTATTACACAAATGTTTGACTTTGTTTTCAAAAATTTTGTAAGCTGTATCTTTACAGACTATTTAGAGTAATTGAAACGCTTGTCCTTAACATTGACTGCTGATGAATTATATTTGCAACATAATATATATGTAAAATTTCATGGTTCGTTGTAATTTATTAGGAATTAAACGAGTCTGATATATTGGAATAGGTGTGAAGATCCAGTTCTTTGGCAAGACCTTAAAAATATACTTATCGATGGAGTGTAAACAGTATACATAAAACTTAGTTACATAATTGTAACTGAGTCAGTAAAAATAGAAGAACATCCCAGAATCGAACCCCATATCTTTTCCTAACTCGAAATCACGAACTGTACGCGCTACTCCTAGACCACAGCTAGCGTTCGACCGCTTACCTCAATTTGTGCACTTAGTGCGTTTAGCGTAGTTAGTCATGTAGTAATCATTCTTCCACATTTATTGGCTGCTACAAGTTATTTATCACGTAAAAAAAAACATTCGTATTTAATTTACTGAAGAGATAGTTGAATGCTCCTCTACTCATTCACTTGTATGCGAAGAATTTGTCTGGTGATTTTCGTAGTTGAAGATATTTATGAAATTCACCATGGAGATTCCTCCCTCTGTAAATTTCACTCATAGCATTCCTTTTTGCTTTATTTTCTTAAAAAACCTCTTCTTACTCTCCATCTGCAGTATTCTACAGGTTATGGATGCCGTTTTATAGAAACAGCTGTTTGGCTCTAAGCAGCCATCTTGTAGCGCGACATGATCGTTCACACGCAGGACACCCAAGCTTTTCGCCCAATGCTGCTGCGTGTCGCTGGAGTGTCGCTGTCGCTCGCTTCTGTCGCTCACGTAGGACACGGCCTAAGGCTTTCAGCCTGACCGGTTGACCGGGTTGCCCCCAAACACATCTCCGCCGATTGTCTGGTTGACGGCACATGCGACACTCATCGTTGAAGAGAACGTGATGCCAATCCTGAGCTGCCCATTCGGCATGTTGTTGGGCCCATCTGTACCATGCTGCATAGTGTCATGGTTGCAAAGATGGACCTCGCCATGGACGTCGGGAGTGAAGTTGCGCATCATGCAGCCTAATGCGCACAGTTTGAGTGGTAACACGACGTCCTGTGGCTGCACGAAAAGCATTGTTCAACATAGTGACGTTGCTGTCAGGGTTCCTCCGAGCCATAATCCGTAGATAGCGGTCATCCACTGCAGTAGTAGCGCTTGAGCGGTTTGAGCGAGTTATGTCATCGACAGTTCCTGTCTTTCTGTATCTCCTCCATGTCCGAACATCATCGCTTTGGTTCACTCCGAGACGCCTGGACACTTCCCTTGGTGAGAGCCCTTCCTTGTATAAAGTAACAATTCGGAAGCGATAGACCCGCGGTATTGATCGTCTAGTCATGGTTGAACTACAGGCAACATGAGCTGTGTACCTCCTTCCTGTGGAATGACTGGAACTGATAGGCTGTCGGACCCCCTCCGTCTGATAGGTTGCAGGGTTGTTTACGTCTTTGGGCGGGTTTAGTGACATCTCTGAACAGTCGAAGGAACTGTGTCTGTGATACAACATCCACAGTCAAAGTCTATCTTCAGGATTTCTGGGAATCAGGGTGATGCATAATTTTTTTTTATTTGTGTAAGGCTCTTGGAAAGAACATTACACTGATAAAACGCTTGTTTATGTGTTAAAAATTTTTTCAAAACCACCCGAGAAATGCGCTAAACACGAAAGGCGAGACGAACAGAATTGGTTACTGCGGAGTAAACGTAGACAAGGGGGGCTCCCGTGCCAGTCAGTGCCCGAGAAAATCGTGTGTCCATTGTTAATTTTTGTCGCTCCACTGCCACTGCACCTTTCTGCTGCACCTTCTTTTGCGTGAAATGCAGCCTCACCAATGTTAGCCGTGATGGCAGTCCGTGGTTCACACAGACTGCGGCTCATTTTATTTCTGCCAAAAGCTTAACTGCTGACTCGAGGCAGTATGCGACTTGACTGTACGATCCTGCACTTTAGACTCGCCAATAAGTTTCGTCTTGGGCGATAGCTGCATTGGGCCATTGAGGTCCCGCATGGCGCTGAGTATGTCCTTACTAAACGCATGCCTTCCACATTAGCATGACAGTCGTGGGATACTGAAGAAATCGAGAAGCGATATTGCCGTAAGAATAAGAGAAATTAGGGCTTCTACAGAGACATATAGACAATTGTGATTCTTGAGTTTCTCCCGGCGTATTTGATAATCAAAATATCCACGGGTGTACTGCCGGTCTACAGTGTCCCCCTGAGCAGCCATAGTGTACGGATCTCCGTGCCGGCACGTTCACAGGACCTCAGTCCGTCAGTTCACCTGATGATGGCGACATGTATGAACGCCGAAATATTGTGCCCGTTGGACACTGTAGATCGGCAGTACACCCGTGGATATTTTGATTATATAGACAATTGATTTTCTTTCGTTTCATTTGCAAGTGGAACAGGACCTGAAACGACTAGTAGTGGTACAAGATACTCTCCGCCATGCAGCGTACGGTGGACTGTTCTAAGACTTAATGCTGCCTTTTCTACTATTCGAACGGTATCTGTTCTCAAAGGATATTTTTGGTTCAGGAATGGACGATTGGGGCAATAAGTGCTATAAGTTCGCGAACCTCTTGTCGATCCCTGTTCTCTAGTGTGTGTATACTGACATTGGCCTTCCGTTTTCAATAAGCTACCACAGGGATTTAAAAATCTTATCGCCCGCATCTCGTGGTCGTGCGGTAGCGTTCTCGCTTCCCACGCCCGGGTTCCCGGGTTCGATTCCCGGCGGGGTCAGGGATTTTCTCTGCCTCGTGATGGCTGGGTGTTGTGTGCTGTCCTTAGGTTAGTTAGGTTTAAGTAGTTCTAAGTTCTAGGGGACTGATGACCATAGATGTTAAGTCCCATAGTGCTCAGAGCCATTTTTGAAAAATCTTATCAGTAATCCACGCGCTTTCAAATCTGAACTGAAGATTTTCCTCATGGGTCACTCCTATTCTCTCAAGGGGTTCCTTGAAAAATGAAGCTGGTTCCTGTTATACTGTTGACTGCGTTTACATAATTGTGACTTGTCTTTTTTTGTTCATGTTTTTGTCCATAACATTTTATTTTATCTGCTATTACTTTTATGTTGTAATTTCATGTACTGGAACGCTCTATGATCTTGAAGACTTGCTCCTCAGTTTGGCCCTATGTAACTAGAAGTGTAAAATAAAATAAAAAGTAGATGAAGAACGATAAACAAAATTGTTCAGATGACTGTGAATTCCTATTGGACTAAACTGCGTCGGTCATCAGCCCCTAGACTTACACGCTACTTAAACTAGCTTCTGCTGCGAACTACACACACACCCATGCCCGAAGGACGACTCGAACCTCCGGCGGGAGAGGCCGCGCAAACAGTGACATAGCGCCTATCACCGCGCGGCCACTCCGCGCGGCTGCGATAAGCAGCAGAGTCGACAGTGGAATTCCTGAACATACTGGTAGACGCTTATGCTTCTTACAAAAGACGTACATTATACGTTCTCCTCTCAAACAAATGACATTCAAATGTGATTTCCGAAAGTGAATGCTGACGTGCTATCTTTTCATGTATGTCTACTTTATGCAGTTGTGCTGAAATTTTAACCGTTTGCGTATCCAGGCCTGTACTACACTTCACGCCAGTATGACGCCTGTTACAAGCCACCTCGATGGGGTTGCAGGTAACAGCCAGCTGTGCATACACACAGGGCGCGGCGCTTAAATGCGGAAAAATGAAACCTTTTTAAAAGCAAATTTATTAAAACTAAATGCAAATGAAAATGAAAATCCATTTACATGTAAGTAGTGGTACCTTCTAAGAGTAACACTGCTCGATGTAACTCCCTTTAGCCGCAATTACCGCCTTCAATCTTGTCCTTTAACGATCGCAAGCACTCTTTAAAACAGCACTGTCCGTATTTGCGAATTCTGCTGTGATAGCGATACGTAGAGATGCAACATTGGGGTGCCTCGTCCTATAGGTAATGCTTTCGACTACGCTCTAAACATAGTACTCGAAGGGGTTCAAATATGGGCTATTCGGTGCGAGAACTCCTTTGACCAGATTATGTGAACGTAATCCAAGAGACAGTTTTCCGCTAAATGGCTCGTATGAGCCGGTGCACTGTCCTGTTGAAAAACATAGAGCCTCCCCGAGGCCACAGTTCCCACTCACGGTTTCACAACATTCGTCAAAACTTGCAGGCGAACTTCTGTTGTGACAGTTTGTCCCTTTTCGAACAAATGTGGTGTCATGGTATCACCCTCATTGGACGCGACACGTAGGATGTGAACCCCAGACTTCTCCGAAGAATTATTCTTGGCCACAACATCGTAAAAATTTGATATCGGGTACCCGAAGAATCGGATTATTTCAGTGGGCGAACACCCAGCGCGAATACTTCCGATAAATGCAGCTCTTCGGTTGTACTCCGCACTTGTCCGTAACATCTCGCCACTGAGGTTCTGACTGTTTACTAAATGCCTATAGCTTTCATAAAAGACAATCGCGACCTCCGGCGGACCAACGATATGGCGGGAAATTCAAAATGAAATTTGTCTGGATTTATGCGGGGCACTGTGTACACAGCGTGAAGAAAAATTCGCCTACTCTGACTAGGTAGCACGATTCTTCACATACTGACAATACAAAAATGTCTTTCAGAAAACTTCGTCCTGAGCTTTTTATTGACAGTAAACAGACTTTAATGACTAGCAATCTGGCAACACTCATCACATTTACGACAATTACCTCTGTCAGTAATAGCAGTAGTGCTGAGCAGTTGATTGATGTAGTGCTTTCCGACACTGTAGCTCAGCGCGTACAGTTCCGCTTCGAGCGCCGAGCGGGAATGTACTTGTTTATTTCACTTGCCGCAGAGTCGCTTGTGTGGAGTTTTCCTCGTAAATGTTGGTCTGTCTGCGGAGTGAGTCGTAACGCATCCGCCCCGCCTTTACTGTCTGTTTGCGTTCGTCTACTAGCAGCGGCGCCGGCCGCTCCGCTATGGCTACCATGGTTTCTACGTGTGTTCCACGGAAAGGTACTGTGAGCTTTACTTTCGATAAAACAACGCGACACGTTTAGCCCGGGCCTCTAGAAATCCACAATTGGCTTGTGGATTCAATTCATGTGAACTCTGATCAGGTCCACACCGCTTATTTTGATGCAGACGAGTGCGTGTGTTATGTGAAATTTGTGGAACCCCTACGTGTTGAAAGATTACTGTCACGACATGGTTCTCAAGCCCCGTTCAAGCATCGCGATAATTCCGTTAGGATAGTGTCACTCGCAGATGCTGAAAGCGAATATACCAATGTTCGAGTGTTCAACCTCCCGCCGGAGGTTGATGACTACTTTCTAAACGACATATTGACTACTTATGGTAACGTGAAAATCATCCGTCGTGAACGTTGGTCTACTCAACACAGATTACAGTGTTATAGTGGAATTCGTTCCGTGGAAATGTGTGTCAAACGCAATATTCCATCACATTTATATGTGTGTGGTTACCGCGTCCGTGTCATGTATACTGGTGAAGAGGGAACCTGCTTCCTATGTAATGAAAGTGGACACGTTCGGTCTAATTGCCCGCGGAGGGTTTTTGCATTAAAGCCGTCATTAGTGCAGAGTAGCAAATTGACGTATGCTGCTCTTTTTCCTTCCACTCCCGCCGTCGGACCTATTTCTGCTTCGGATTACAATGAACAAACAGACAGTTGTGATAATCGTGTCACTGAATATCCGCCTCTAATTACGCGACAGGTTCAGAATCCTATTGGACCCAGGATGGAACCTATAACGGCGCCCAACAAGCGACGTCGCACTCAGTATAGCGAGCGTGAGGATTTGGCTGTGCTTTCTGCGCCAACTTCCTCCGCATCGATTGTGCCCCTGCTCCTCTTGATGCTACGATAACTCCCGTCCGTGGTACGGTGAGTGGCGAAGAAGTTATCTCCAGCATCCCTCCTGCTCACAAAGTGGCTTATTCTGAGCTGCCTGTGTGTGAAAAGGGAGCGGAGCCCCCCACTTTGTGTCCTCCGTTACAGTCTGAGACGATGCAATGTCCTCCTCCTTCTTCAGCCCCAGGCGGTTTCCTGCGTTTGCCGACTACAGCAACTCCCGAGGAGAATAAAATTAGCGACCAAGTATCACCTGTTGCACTGGCACTTTGACTGAATGCTTCCGCCTTAGTGACTGAAACTGCATTACATGACCCTGGTTCTGATGGACAGGAAACTGTGCCTATGACCTCTCCCACACCTCTGTCTGCAGAGGCCGCCATCCCACTTAGCCGACAGAAACAGCGTGTACAACCTGATCGTACAGTGGCACGTAAGAAATCTAAGAACTAAGGTTGCGATGACGCGTGTCCTGGTCCTCAGATGTCTGATCCCTCTGTGTATTCCGCAATAGACCTTGCTCTCAGCTGTCTACCTAATTCTACTTGGAGGTTCCGTACATCCCTGTCCAGCTGTGATCATTGACCCAAGCCTGCATGTTCCTTTCCTTAACCTTTAATCGCGTGGAATCAGAATTGCCACTGGCTTCGCTGCGTCAGTTCATTTATGATTCATGTGCGGACATAGTCTTCTTACATGAGGTGTTATTTTATAATTTCTCCTTACCTGGTTTTCGTATGATCTTTAATATAGCACCCGAATATTCTATGGGGACCGCCTTATTCTTTCGCGAAGGCATTCCTATTGCTGAGGTGGAAATGTTGGATTCTGGCAGGGCATAAGTTGTCAACTTTTTCATCTTACCTTGCTTCTTTTATATGCCCCTTCTGGCACTGGTCACGCAGTGGATCGTTCGCGTTTTTATGAAGAGGATATTGTTTATCTGTTGCGTAAGAGTCCTCCGGGTATTCTGTTGGGTGGTGATTTTAACTGTGTTGCGTTCTGCAGATCGATCTCCTAATTTTAATTTCTCTCGTGAATTACATGAATTGGTCGGCTCCTTACTCCTCCAAGACATCTGAGTATGTAAATACCCGACATTAGTTAAATTTACCCGCTTTACTGTGACCTCTAGTAGCAGGTTAGATAGGTTTTACTTATCAGGCTGCCTGGGCGGTAGTATTCTTAATGTTGAAGTCATCCCAGCTTCCTTTACAGATCACTGTGCTGACGTCACAACTCTCAATCTTGAACGGCAACGAGTCAAATTATTTCGCCGTCCCTGGATGTTAAACGTCGCTCACTTAGCTGACCCCTCTCTCGACGACGTGATGCGAGTCGTGTGGGAGCGTACTCTACGGTCCACTGGGAAATACACTTCCACCCTTGACTGGTGGACACAGCTAGCAAAACAGAGGCTCAGGCAAACTTTAATACTTTTTTTGTGCTGCCAAAGAGCGAGATTTTAGGAGATCTTATGAGTATTACTATTCCATCGGGCGTGAACTTTATGCTGCTTCGGATCATGCCCCTCTGCGAATTGCGGATGTTAGGCGTGTAAAAGCAAAATTTTGGACCTTGAAGAGAATACAAATGGAAGGCCTGATAATCGGATCGAAGCCGCGTTCATTGGTGACGGAAGAACTGACTTCCTTATATCATTTGGTTCGGCATCAGACCCGCCGCCGACGCGCTTGTATTCATTCTCTCACGACAAATGATGGACATACCGTAGTGGCACAAGCTGATATAGTGCGTATCTTACATCAGCATTATGTAAAAATCTATGACGTCGATAAGTCCAGTGAAACCTTTTACGACCCATTTGTCACCATCTTGGATACGACAATTAACCTGAACATAATGCAATGCTCTTAGCTGCGTTTCAGCCTGAGAAAGTTTACAAAATTATTGTGGGATCGCATTTTCAAAGGTCCTCGGGTCTAGAAGGACTTCCCAAGGAATTTTACGTGCGATTTTGGGCGTTGTTACCTTTACCTCCCTTTTGAATGAAGTGTTACAGGATAGAGTAGTGCCGACCTCGTTCAAAGTGGGGAAAAATTGTTTCAATACCGAAACGCACTGGACCGGCTGCCCCTGATAGCCTTCGCCCACTTACTTTGTTAAATTTTGATTATGAGACCTTGGCGAGGGCAGTTAACAGTAGGATGTCGGCTCTGATGGAGACGATTGTTGTAAAACATCAAAACTGGGTACCTGGGTACCCCTATAGTTGAGAGTCGTGACGTGGTTTTCGTTGCTGCTGTAACGTCCGTTCATTGCGCCGTTGCTTTTCTAGACATCGGTAATGCATTTGATCGTGTTAATCAAGACTTTTTTCTTCGGATGCTGGAGACAATTGGTTTCACTGTTCACACACGGCGAGTGCTCTGAAATCTGTTTACGGGTATTTCGGATTCGGTGGTTGTTAATGGCCAACTGACGCCGTCAAAAAATATCCGTAGGGGAGTGCCTCAAGGAAGCCCGCTGTCCATGACTCTGTGTTGTCTCTGGAGCCACTGTTTCAGCTGCTATAATCCCAGCTGCAGGTTGGACGCTTTCCGGCTGTTCGTGCATACGCGGATGACGTGACGGTTCTACTTCGCGATCCTGCTGGAATACCTCGACTGAAGGGTGTAATAGATGATTTTTGTCAGAGTTCAGGTGCAAAATTTAATGAAGGTAAATGCAAGATTCTTCCCTTGCGAGGTTTTGATGACGCTGTGCATCGGCATACGTCTCTCGGTACCATCATTGATCGTTGTCCACTCAAAATGGCCACGCTCAACTGGAAGTCCGTTACGGACAAAATTCAGGGAGCGATACTAGAGCATGAAAGGCGTTCTCTTACTGTGCTCTAGAAAGTACGAATATTACTGGATACATACGTCCTATGCAAAGCTTATTATGTGGCCCAAGTATATCCGTTTCCCTCGATGATGGCGAGGAAACTACAACAATTGTCTGGTCGTTTCTTATGGAAGAGACATATATTTCGTTTACGGTATGAGGTGATAACGATGCCTCGTTCCTTTGGGGTGTTGGGCCTGACAGATACGTAGCTATTCGGAGGAAGACGCAGATGCTATATGTGCGGCGTACTGTTTTGACGAAGACTCAAGAAACACGTCTCATTAATTTCTCTGTGTCCGTCTTGCTAGTCTTGAACCACCTATTGATGTCGGTCGCATAAATTGTAAGTTAAAAGACATACGTGACTTCTATCTTGCGGTGAGCTATTTAGGGGCTGTCATCTTAATTGAGACCTGTCCTCACCGTGTAGTTCCTAAAGACTCATTGGGAAGCAGTCCCTTGACCGAACCCCGTTGAAAGAGAATAGCCGCATACAACCGGGACGACAATTTGTTTCAATATCAGTCTTCCGATTTTGCCGATGCGAGTAGCGTCCTCGTGGTATAAGGTAGTAAATAACTTCATCCCAACGAACGAGTGGCTTTTCCGTATTGGGTTTAGTGACACGGATGTATGTAGTCGTTGTAGGTCTCCAAATATTATACGACGTCGCTTTACTTGTGGGGGGTGTCATATGGCAAACTGGTCTTGGATCAGGACACGACTGGCCTTCCTTACTCGATCTTCTGAGACTGCATACACTACGGACATCCTATTGCGCCCAGATCCTTCTTTTTTTCCACGGTCCATACCGTTATGTGGTTGCTGGGACACTTCGTTCATTGTGTTGTAGAAGGTGAGGAGGAAGATCTCATGAAGTTCATGCAGTACATTACCATTGCCTATTGGACTTGCTTGCGAATGCCTAGATATCGAGAACTCTTCGCCAACATGCTGAATCTCGTTTTCCGTCGGCAAGGTGTTGGTTAATTTAATTTTTCTGATAAGTATTTGTTATATATGTTCCCATCTGATTTGCTTCGGCTTGTCCATTCCTGGTTTCCCTGTTCGTTTTGTTTTTGTATTGACTCAGCATCGCTCTAGTTCTACTGTAAAATGTATACAGGTACACATGAGCGTCGACAATCCTTGCAGGAAATTGGGATTTTATTAGTTTGCTATTTAGAATGTAATGTGGTTTCGTTTTCCTTCCGCTTGTAGATTCTATTACTAACTATAAAAATAAATATGAAACACAGAATAACAAAAGAATTAAAAAATAAAAAAAAACATATAAAAGTAATTGTTGATACTTATTATGTGGGCTTGGTGGTGGTTTGTCGACTATGTTCTCTGCTTTTTTTTCTTTTAGTTTTTCATATTTATTTTCTTTTTTTTAATTATTCTGTTATCATGATTGATTTCTCTCCCATTTGCAGCTTATCTTACATGACCGAAGTGTCATGACAATACCAAGTCATTCCGATAATAAAAATAGCGCGCTTGGTCAGAGGATTAGCTGGCCTCTAATACAAAAAGTGAGTTAATGGATCAACGTTGAAGTTGAACAAACGTCACAGGCCGTTCGCCCCGAGCAAATGAAAGACGAATAACGAACAAAATGAGATTTTAAAAAAAGGGTGGCTAACGCTTTGGGTTAGCATGCAGGAGGTCGAGGGCTCGATTCGGGATCGAGATTAATTTGTTCTTATTTGCTAAAAGTTGCGTGGTACCGTATCTGGCATCTTCATCGTCATATAACGATAAAAGTGTTTCTTCTACAAAACATTTGCAACTACGTACTTCGAACACAGATATGGAAATACAATCGTTTTCATTGGTCAACTTTTACAGAAGCCTTTTGCACATCGTGGACGCGAATTCTTTCGTGCCACTGCACTACTAGGTTCCAAACTTGTTTTCTATGTACCCTCCCCCAATGGTCCAATCGGAATTATTTGCAAAGCACGTTGCTAACTCTGCTGGTGACGTAAGGCCATAACGTAATGTAGTGGACCTGAACTTGGCACGAATAATTAATGGGACCATTGGGGGAGGATACACCCAAAATAGTTTGGAGTCTAGTAGATGCAGTGGTGTGAAACAATTCGTGTCCACGACATGCAAATGTTTCTTTAAAAGCTGACCAATGGAAACAATAGTATTTCCATTTCTGTGTTCGTAGTATGTAACTGCAAATGTTTTGTAGAAGACCCACTGTAATCGCTGTATGACGATTAAGATGCCAGATAACGTACCATAGAGACTACTTTTAGCAAATAGAAACAAATACAGAGGATACGCAAAATAATGTGAACACCTGTACTTTCTACTCAATGGTTAATTAATAAAGGGGTGGACCCTCAAATGCCCATGATGCAACTGCGATTCTTGCTGGGATAATAACATACAATGATTGTATAGTCTCCAGTGGAATGTTGTGCCACTCTTCGATCAGAACCTCCTCTAACTCCAGTATTGACGAAGGAGGCGCAAATCTGCTCTACAGTCTGCGCTCTAATAACGCCCACAAGTGTTCGAAAACGCGTTCAAGTCCGGGGACCGTGCTGGCCAGGGAAGACGCTGCAGTTCAGCTGCATGCTCCTCATACCACGATTTTACTGTCCTCGCTGCGTGATTGTTGTCCTGAAATATGGCACCATTGTAGAGGAACAAGATTTGAATCATGGGATGTACATAATCACCTAAAATTTTCACATAATCTTTGGCCATAACTAGACTTGTGAGAGTAAGGATGAGACCAGCAGAATACCATGATACGGCTGCCCACACCATCACACTTCCACCTCCATGCTTAACCATTGGAATCAAGCAATCGGGACTGTAGGCTTATTTTGGCGTTCTCCAGACGTAAACCTAGTCCGATGTTGGAAATAACGTTGACTCGCCGGGCCGTATGACGTGCTTCCGCTGACCAGCCGTCCGGGATTCATGCTCCTGACACCATGATTTACGCTTGTTTGCCTTTGTTGTCGTCACTAGTGGTTTCGGTACAGAATCTCGGCCATGAATATGCGCTCTATAGGGTTCTCGGTGGACAGTGTCGATAGATACGGTGTCGCGAAGATGGCTGTTCAGTACTGCGATCACATTAGCTGCCGTAGTTTTGCCTTGACACAATTCGTGTTGACGTATGACAGTCTCTAAATTTAGTTTTGATTTGCGCCCACTATCACGTTTACACGATGACGTCTATCCATGTATTGTGTTGGCTGTCACGACTGCTGAAACAGTTTCTCCTGAAACATTCAGTAAGCTAGCTGTCTTGGTTACTGATGCTCATAGTAATCGGACTCTCATAATATGCCCTGTTTGGAACCCTGTTAGGTCTTTCATTTCACGTCTACCTCGACCTACCTCGACCTCTGAATGCAAATACTAAGCGTGCACTACTCGTAAACAACCTGCACTGATGCCTAGTCCGTACTGAACACGCACAGTCGAGTGCGACACATGCCTTACCTGCGTTGTCGACGGTCAAACACAACCATCCCATCACGACCACTGTTCACATTATTTTGCCTATCCCCTGTAAGCCTCTATGCAGAATCGAACCTTCGACATCCTGCATATTAACCCAAAAAACTAGCCACGGCACCAACTGCTCAGCACTACCGCTGTATTCTGACGGAGTGCAGCGTCGCAAGTCGCAAGTTGTTCCGAGTCAACGTTTGTTTTAGGATAACTTGCTGCATGTAACTTCGGTGGCTGACATCTAGCGGCCTAACCGGGACACACACACGCATCTGTCACTGCCTGCCGTGGGAAAGCTATTCATTGTCTCTTACTGGACGCTTATATTCATGGCACATATGTACCTAAATAAATGATATTAAATATTATTCAATCATCTTAAAAATCGGTACACTACATTTTGTTATTCTGGAGAAGACTATATGAAAATTTCAACATAGTAACTATTATAGTTTCAGAGATAAAGAAGTTGCTAAAAAGTCAAAAACCGACACTCAGGGAACTAAATTCAGTTAGGAAATATAATAGTTAATCTTTTGGTATAATTGGAAAACATAAACAGAACTCTGAGTGTGCAGAATTAATTACTTGAGATTTCCATATTAAAACTTTATATTTTTCGTTTTCGTAATATAAAAATCAGGCAAAATTATTATTTGTGTCTAATATTGTTTTGGGAATAAATGTGAGTAAATGAGTTTGTTTATTTGGGATATTCGTCATATTTAAATGTTGCATTATATACCAAGTAACCTGCAAGAGTTACACAAGCCTGTCGTGGGAAAATGATCCTGGGGAATTTACCCACTTTGCTGATGACGTATGTCTAGGTTGAAACACGTATGTAACATAGCAGCGATGGCGAGGCATTGTAGCATCTGTGACCAGAGAGTATGCGCTTGACCGCGCGAGTGTTGCGAGCGGTTCTCAGTCAGTAGTAGTCGTTGCGAGTCTGTAGCTCTGTCTAGTTGAGAGCAGTACTCAGTCTGTAGTCGTCATGCAGAGCGGTCGGTCAGTAGTAGCAGCCCAGTGCGGTTGTATGATGTAGGCGGTCGGCAACACTGGTCAAGATGAGGAATAAGGTATACTGTTAATTAATATAATCATTAGATAATGAAAAATTTTATTTATTGTAATTGTTCTCCAACAAGTCTCCCAATAATAATTTTTTTATTTCAAAAGCATTTTTTCAAAAATTTAATTTTTTATTGAACTCAAGATTTCGTTGCACTTCCCATTTCATCCCACTTCTTTTGAAGAAAAATTCCTCTAAAATCACAAAAAAAGAGAATATTATTATTTGGAATGCAGTTCCTCCAAGCGGTGCGTAACAACAAGAGCAGATATGTGACATCCATTTATTCTGAGGTAAGACTTTAATTCTGATTGTTTTACACAGGGCCAAAGACCGATATTTCGGTTTTATTGAATTTTCTTGTCACTGAATGGACTTTAATTTTTTGAAGGATTTATATTTGAGTCAGATTGCGAATTTCACATTTTTGTTGCCATTGTCAGTACATTTCATTGTGGGCAGGTTACGCATAGAGCCATGTCCATCAGCATTTCTAATTAGTATCGTCCTTTTTCTTTAAAAATTTTGTGGGGAGGTTACACTTGGCTCCCATTTCTATTAAGTATTGCTATATTTTCTTTAAAAATTACGGTGGGGAGGTTACACTTGGCGACACCCAGTCCAGGATCGTATTTCGTTGAGAGTCTTTTGAACAACAGTCAGATATCTGCTCTTATTTGCTTAAGTATAATTAGGATTTGGCGCTACGCTTTTATTAATCTTGTGACTTTCTCTCTACAGGTCAACGGCAATTTTTTGCTTTGTTGTATTTGTGTGTTGCTTTTGCATTGTGTTGGTTTGTTTTGTGAAAAATTTTGACTATTGTAAAAATGCCGCGAAAGACTGTGAATAGTGTATCGCGAAGTATTGTGAATGAAATTACCGACTTAAACAACGTGACCGATAGTAATTGTGATACGCAACGTAATGATGACAATCCTGCGTTCACTAACAATCAGTGCATTCCAACCACTAATGATGACTTTCACCTTAATGATGAACAAACGAACTCAATTGTCTCGTCTGTTAACTTGACGACAATTGATGACGCAGAATGCTCTATAGTAATGAGCGCTGCCGAGCCTAACACACCCGGTTTGAAAAATTCTCGTGAAAGTGGTCAGTGTACCGAAAATACGACGGACTCGAGTGAGAAACCTTTTTGTAAATTACAGAATGACCAAATGGTCACGCAAAACAAGACAATTCCAGATCCACCACTAAACAGCACAGAGAGTATAAACGCTAATTTTGGCCTTGATCAATTTTTGGCACTAGTGTTGCAACTAATTAACCAAATGATAGAAAAGCAAGACAACAGTCGTAAAGAGTTACAACAACTATTTAGTGAACGGAACAAGAAACTAGACAAACTTATTGAACGGACCGGACAACAGAGTGAAAGTTTCGACAACCATTACAAACAACTTAGCGAAACAATTGATGAAAGCTTCAAACTGACGAACGAAAAACAAGACGACCTTAAAGAACAGAACAAACAAGTTAGTGAAGAGAATACAGCTATTACCGTGCAATGCCAGGACAATAAAGAACAATTACGTGAGGATACTCAGACTTGTGCTAATAACAGTAATGAAAAAGTTGGCACTGTTGCACAAGAATCGAGTAGCACACGTGTAGGCACAACAGAGTCACATAAAGACAAGATTGATGCAATCACTGAACAATGTTTGGCGAACGAAACACAGATACACGAAATTAATGCAGTTACCGAACAATGCCCTAAAAACGCAGTACAGGTTCGCGATGATTTGGAGTCAGTGGAAGTTTCACACACTCCGAATACGGAGGCTGACGAGAAAAGTGAACGACACAATAACCAGATTGACGAAAGTAGTAAAGTAACAGAATTAACAATTATTTCAGTCACCAATACGTCACAGAACCCGCCACTTTGCGAGCATTTGTCAGAGTCACGCAGCGTGTATAATGTGAGCAATTTACAGCAACTACGCGAATTAAAATCCGAAAAGACACGCGACTTAAAATCTGAAAAGCTACGTAACTTGAAATCTGAAATGACACAGACGAACAGATTTACACACAAACCTGAACGTGTTATCAAACTGAGTGACGAGAACGTAGATTTCGAGCAATTTGAATTTGTAAGAAAATGTAAGGAATTTAATAATGGCAGAGCACAGATACACGATTTGCACTGTATACGACAATTTATCTTTGTACATTCACCGCTATTATCTGTAATGGAGAAACTAGCTTTGAACCTGAGGCGACAATTTGTTATTGCACTTTCAACAGCATTGCCTGTAATGAAGAAACAACAATTAGCATGCAGACAGCAACTTATTTCTGAATTTGTACCGCCATTGCCTATAACACAAAAGCTGAAATTTATTTGCAGTGCGTAATAGACCTCAGGGGATTCATTACGCTTTAATGAATATGTGCCGTAGCGAGCATAGGGCCCCGAGCTGTAGTAGTGCTGTTTCATCTTTAGTTTTCTGCACTGCTGCCTTCTCTTCTACTATCCTTTATATCTATCAAAACTGCTCTTCAACTATTGCTCTATCTAGAATTAAGAATATGTAATGAAAACCCGATGTGACAAATCTTTTACCGAATGTGACAATTTTCAGTAGGCACTCCCGTAATGACAATTACCGCCGTAACTTTATTAACAGATAAAATCGTAATCATCAGTATGTACAAAATTTCAGCAGTCGCAACCACATTTTTGGTAACAATACACGTTTTTCACCACAACAGCATGAAAGTCAGCCGCTTAGCATACCTAACCAACAATGCAGTCTACAAGGTCAACCAAACTTTAATGTTTCGCCGCGTGCACGTAAAGTCTCAGTTACAACAAATAGTAACGCACGGCAGCAAAGAAATAACTACGTACAGACAACACTCTATTTCAACTCGTATCGCAATGCGCCGTATAGAAATTACTATCATGACAGACGTAAAAAAAATGATGAGCACAATTTTCAGCGTACATTTAATAACAGTCGATCTTATGAGCAGCAACAACATCAGCAACAACAAGTAATAATGAATGAAACAGACAATAGGTGTCATCGATAGCGTAATACGTCAGTAAGAAATAACAGAACAGTTCATATAGTGGATATGCCACAACATTCTCCCGTAAATAATAACACGTACGATAGATTTTAACCAGATACAGCACAGATTGCATATTACAGTAACGCAAATATTACTTTTGACACGCAGAATTTTGTTCACGAGAATGTTATTTGAAACATGCTTTGTTAAATGCTCCACTGTTATCGCACCCAGATCTTACCAGAAATTTTTCCATTGCTACCGACAGTTCCAACACCGCTTTAGGCGTACACATTTTCCAGGAAATCGAAGAAGATGGTTCTATAGTAATTAAAAACATCGTATTTGCAAGCCGCATTTGTCACCCGCTGAACGAAATTATTCTGTTTCAGAACTTGAAACATTATGTGTTGTATGGGCTTTCACGAGATTTAGGCACTTTCTTTACGGCAGACATACCACCGTCTACACAGACCACAGAGCAATACAATTTTTGCTTTCAGCCAAATTCACTCACGATAGATTAAGTAGATGGAAACTGTATTTACAGGAATTTAATTTTACGATTGTTCACATTCCCGGCACACAAAATGTTATAGCAGACGCACTATCGCGTTCTCTCGGCAACAATCAGCAAGACGTAGCAACCAACTTCTGCAAAACAAATTTCAGTGTCATGTACATTCAGCAAGTAGCATTTGAAAATTTTATTTCATCGTCATTACAGGACATAGCACAAGAACAAAACAAAGACAACGTGTGGAAAGAAATTAAACAGCTTTGGCAAGATAAGAATAATGTTACGATTAGAAACCACTACACTGTACGCAATGACATTCTGTTTCGCCGCTCTCATCCTGACAGCAACAATTGGTTATTATGCATTCCTGACGAACTGGTTAACAAACTAATTTGGTACACTCATTTAAGTTACGCACATTACGGAGCACGAAAATGTTTTCTTATACTGAGACAGAACTGTTATTTTGCCAACATGGAGAAACGTATACGACGAGTTTTAGCGTCTTGTAAAATTTGCCAGAAAGCTAAATCAGACACCACTTCACATATTCCTCCTTTATATCCCATTATACCTGTTAAATTAAGACACATGGCCGCAGTAGATATTTTTGGTCCGATTCCCAGAACTAACAGAGGTTTTTGCTACATTTTTGTCGCTGTTGAGCTCACTTCAAAATTTGTTACTTTCACTCCATTACGCAAAGCTACTGCTAAAACTGTTTCAAATGCATTTATAAAACATTTTCTATCTCATGTAGGGCATGTAATGAAAGTAATTTCCGACAATGGATCACAATTTCGTAGTAGTGTATGGACACGCATGTTACGAGCTAGAAACATTTCTCCGATTTATATATCCAAGTACCACGCTTCTTCGAACCCCTGTGAAAGATTAATGAAAGAAATTGGTAAACTGTGCCGAATATACTGCCACAAAAGACATATTGATTGGGATACACACATACTCTCATTCCAAGATGTAATTAATTCCATTCCAAATGAATCCACTATGCTATCTCCGACTGTTATACTGAAAAACGTTGAACCACCGAACAAAATTAAAGAATTAATAGAATTTCCCAAAAGTCGTCGCCTACGACACCACGAAATAATTGACATTGCGCTGAAGAACATCAAACGTGCCGCAGAGCGCCGGAGAAGACAGCAAAAACAGGTTTGTACACGCCGCGACTTTCACGTTGGACAGAAGATACTAGTACGTACACACTATTTATCCAGCAAATTAAAAGGTAAGTGCAGTAAATTTGAACTTCTATACGCAGGTCCATTTCGGATTCGCAGCATCCCTCACCCCAATGTTGTACATGTCGAAACTTTGAGAACTAGAAAATCGAAAGGCAATCACCATATCTCAAACATTAAACCGTTTATTGAGTGAAACCACTGTATGATTCAACACACTATGATGCCATTTACTAATGCAATTAATTCACCTGACTAATTACTGATGATTATCGTATTTTTTCTTGGCAAGTGCCCGGCAAGGTAAGGTTAGCAGGTCGCTTTTCTTGTCGTTACACATCAGACCGTGCACATTTTCTACTTTTTTGTGTGTATGATTGTTTTCAAGTTTTGTTTGTATGTACTGTGAAATAGTTAAGATATAACACACACCAGTTGACTTTGACATTTTTTGTTGCCATATGACACCTCAAGATCGTGACTGTTTAACATTTTTTTTTTTTTGCTACTGCATTGTGATATTCTGTGAACATTTTTGCATCTGAACACTGTCAATGTTTTTGACATATTACGTTTTCTGTCATGTTATGCTGTATGGTTAATTATGTTACCATAAACCAGTCATTATCTAGTGGGTATATGATTTAAATGCAGGACATTAATCTTTATTCATCAATTTCAGAAAGGAATGATGATTCTAAGAAATAAATTTAACATAAATGGGAATTTCACCTACGGAATAAACGAAAGGAGATGCAATAACTTTATGAGGAAGAGTAAAGGGATCAGGATTAACAAGCATTAACAAGACTATACTATACTCATCACAGAATAGCAGTCTTAACTAATTTTTTCTTTCAGAATACAAGGTGATTGATGCAGGCTGTCAGAGAGAACTACACATCTTAGTTTTAGTGATGAAATATGCTAGAGATAAGGAATAGTTATGTAATGAGTAATGAAGTGATTTTTTGCAGATGATAGTGAATACTGATGATGATGATATGGATAATGAAGTTTTTTTTTTCTTTACAGATGAGGATAATGTTGAAGTTATGTATTTATGCTACGTAGTTATTTAAGTATTTGTTGCAGTTTGCTTTGACAGCAGGTGTTACATTGCATAGTAGGATGACTGAAAGTTTTGGAAAGGACAGCTATGGAACACATTTTTATACACACTTCACTACCTGTTAATTCGAAGTTCACTACTTTTCAGCATAGTGTGCGTTTCTTCTTTCAGGTCAATAATCCGTTTTTGTAATTTTTCCAGGAGAAGTTTTTTTTCATGATACTTACTAAACCTGTTAGTTATTATACCTGTTCTAGTACTTGCATTTTATTTTTTACCCATTTGTGTTTATCATTTATAAATGTGATCACATATACTGCCTTGTTACATAATCTTGCTACAGCTGACTCATGACGAATGACATTACCTATCCTCATTTGCAGCAATAGGTCAAAAGCAAATAGTGTTATGCCTCATCAATTAATTATCGATCCCAACGCAATGCATTGCTACCAAAAAAAAAAAAATGTATTACCAGTCCCACTTAATGTCACTAGTTTATGATAATTCTGAATAATACTGATCAACTCTGAATAGCATGTCACTTGATTAATGACCTCTTAATGAGACTATATTCAAAATGATGCTTTGTCACTAGCTAATAACTGCCACTGTTTATTGTAATGATACCACTTATAATGCCTGTGATTATTAATGATTTGACTGTAATTAACTGATTTTAATAATGACTTTGTAATGGTCTGAATACTACTGAAGGAGGAACACTGTTTATTGTAATGTTACCACTTATAATGCCTGTGATTATTAATGATTTGACTGTAATTAACTGATTTTAATAATGACTTTGTAATGGTCTGAATACTACTGAAGGAGGAACACTGTTTATTGTAATGTTACCACTTATAATGCCTGTGATTATTAATGATTTGACTGTAATTAACTGATTTTTAATAATGACTTCGTAATAATCTGAATAATACTGAATGATGATTCTATTTAATACTTGCTGGCCACTGAGTGCCAATAATTAATGTCACTCCACGAATTGTGATTAATTATGCCATTGATTAGCTCTTGTTTCCAATGTTGATACTTTGTAACCAGAAAAGAATGTGACTGTTTAATAATGCTTTGTAATTAATTAAGGCTAATAATTCTTACTATATTGAAATGACAAATGATTAATTAATTAACTGTAATTAGACAAATGATTAATTAACGACAAATGATTAATTAACTGTAATTAGACAAACGATTAATTAACGACAAATGATTAATTAACTGTAATTAGACAAATGATTAATTAACTGTAATTAGACAAATGATTAATTAACGACAAATGATTAATTAACTGTAATTAGGCAAAGGCTAATGATTATTGGAATGACAAATGATTAATTAACTGTAATTAGGAGAAGGTTAATGATTCTTAATTATACTCTGTAACTGAAAAGAATGCGATTATTTCATAATGCTTTGTAACCAGGAAAAGAAGGCTACTGATTCTATGTACAACAATTAATGAACATTTTTCTGTAATACTACATACTTGGTACAGAAATGTTCAATAACTGGGCTATGAATGCCACAAACTACTAATTAAGTCTGTAATTGTCAATATTATGTGACTTGATGTCCTTCACCTCATAAGCTGACTACCCTGAATTACTGCAATGTCCATTTGTCCTGTTTATCCCAGTGATCATGGAGCACTATATTTGGTTTTGCACTAATTCTACGTTGGTGTGCCTTGTAAGAGTGTGGTGTTGACACGACATGCTGTCCACCACCATGAGCGATGAAGACATTATTATGGTCCCACTGTTTGGTGTACGTAATGTACTGCCAAAATGAAAACATGGAACATTACTACGACAGTTCAGTGTCTTTGCTACACTGATAAATTCTGATGGGAAAAGATCTTCAAGTTGTGTCACTTGGTGTTGTACTTCTGTGGAAAGATATGGACTTTCAGAGCAGCTGTGTGCAGTCTAAAGTGCTACAACCATGATGCAATCCTTCCCTTTCCTATCCTGATTCTTGTCACATAAAGAAAAATTTTTTTTGGTAACATCATTTATGTTCATAGGTTATACATTTTTCGATTCGCTGAACTCCAATGCGAGTACACTTATGTCACTTGTCAACATAATATTTTTTGCCAGTCTGTTTATTTGTTCTGCATATGCTAAAGAATTTTTTCAGTGCCTGTGCACTTTGTTATTTGTCAAAAAATTTGTATATACATTTTTCTGATTTGCTACTATGTTTTGTACTCACATTTTGTCTTTGTCTGATATATTTTGTACTTAGTGCGTGTGCACAACATTTAAATATTCTGTAAGTTGTAGAATTTTGTTAATTAAAGAAAAATTTTGCCGCGCTTGGCAAGTCCAAATGACTCACCATCGCTGCCAAATTTTTGCCCCCCCAGTGGAGGGTTATGAAACACGTATGTAACATAGCAGCGATGGCGAGGCATTGTAGCATCTGTGACCAGAGAGTATGCGCTTGACCGCGCGAGTGTTGCGAGCGGTTCTCAGTCAGTAGTAGTCGTTGCGAGTCTGTAGCTCTGTCTAGTTGAGAGCAGTACTCAGTCTGTAGTCGTCATGCAGAGCGGTCGGTCAGTAGTAGCAGCCCAGTGCGGTTGTATGATGTAGGCGGTCGGCAACACTGGTCAAGATGAGGAATAAGGTATACTGTTAATTAATATAATCATTAGATAATGAAAAATTTTATTTATTGTAATTGTTCTCCAACAAGTCTCCCAATAATAATTTTTTTATTTCAAAAGCATTTTTTCAAAAATTTAATTTTTTATTGAACTCAAGATTTCGTTGCACTTCCCATTTCATCCCACTTCTTTTGAAGAAAAATTCCTCTAAAATCACAAAAAAAGAGAATATTATTATTTGGAATGCAGTTCCTCCAAGCGGTGCGTAACAACAAGAGCAGATATGTGACATCCATTTATTCTGAGGTAAGACTTTAATTCTGATTGTTTTACACAGGGCCAAAGACCGATATTTCGGTTTTATTGAATTTTCTTGTCACTGAATGGACTTTAATTTTTTGAAGGATTTATATTTGAGTCAGATTGCGAATTTCACATTTTTGTTGCCATTGTCAGTACATTTCATTGTGGGCAGGTTACGCATAGAGCCATGTCCATCAGCATTTCTAATTAGTATCGTCCTTTTTCTTTAAAAATTTTGTGGGGAGGTTACACTCGGCTCCCATTTGTATTAAGTATTGTCACTTTTCTTTCTTTTAAAATTACGGTGGGGAGGTTACAAGGTGTGATTGCTATTCTAACAAAGCATCCAGAAAGTCAGCTGGAGTAAAATCTGTATGTAAGAATATTTTCAGAATTATTGCCTTTTCGTTTCGTTTATTAAACATTACTTTAAAATTGGCACGTCAGATTAACGCAAATGCGTCTGTGTATAAGGATTGGTGCAGGCCAGTTTTGACGCGAGTATGATCATGAGTGAGCGTTTTGATTGGTAGCGAGCATAATCAGCCAATCAGAATTGAGACGGTTCCTGCTCGTTACCTGATAGTTATACTGGGAGTGGGGTGCAATAAGGAAGTCGCTCGCCAGCTTCGGTAGCGGAAGGACATGTTAAATGTGATGTTCCTCATTACGTGTAAAATGAAGGAATATTGTGTTCCTCGCGTTTGATACATGTCGTGACTAACGCTGATGTAGTTACGGACACCTAAGGTGTGGTACAGCTACGTCGATGATAATTTCGTTTGTGTGGAGCCATGGTGAAGAACAGCTCGGTGACTTCCTAAGACACTTGAACAACCTCCGTGCCAACATAACATTTGCCATGGAAGTAGGAAAGGACAAGAAACTGCCATTTCTAGATGTGCTGGTCACAAGGGACGGCGAAAACCTGGGACACAGCGTGTATCGAAAACTGACACACACGGACCGATACCTGCACAAACTATCAAATCACCACCTGAGCCAGAAAAGAGGCATGATTAGTACGCTCGTAACGAGAGCAGGACGAACATGTGAGCCGCAGCACCTCAGACGAGAAATGCAACACCTCGAAACTGTTCTGAGGAGCAGTTGGTACTCCACAAATTATATTAGAAGTGTAACACAGCCAAACACTAGGCGAAGTAAGGAATCAGAAAAAGAAATGTCGGATATGGCCTTTCTGCCATACATTCCCAGAGTGACGGACAGAATCGGCCGTATATTGCGCAGATATGGCGTAAAGACGATTTTCAAACCGACAAAGAAAATCAAAGATTGTCTTAAATCGGCGAAGGGGAAAATTAACCCACTTGCAATGTCGGGAATATACCGTATACTACGCACATGCGGCAAAGTTTATGTCGGAATGACTGGACGATCAATTAACACCAGGATCAAAGAGCATAAGCGACATTGCAGGTTGGAGCAGGTGGGGAAAACGGCCGTGGCGGAGCACGCCCTGAGTGAGACCGACCATGTAATAAAATTCGCCGACACGGAAGTTCTGGCTGTAGAGAAGCACTATCACACGCGCTTGTTCAGAGAAGCTGTAGAAATAGAAAAACACGCGAGCAGTTTTAACAAGAAAGAGAAAAGCCTTAAGGTAAACGGATCCTGGCTTCCCGTACTGCAGGTAGCAAGAGGACAACCGCACCGGAAATGACTACGGAGAAGCCCTCGAACGTTGGCGCGCCAGGTACATATAGTCCTCGACCGCGAGCTCGGCTCCAGTTCACCACCGGCAATGGAGGGTGAAGCTTTGACAATGCCAGCCACTCGTGCTGGTGAAACGTCAGTAAAATCATTAGATGAACGTCTGCCGAAGAACCTGAGACAGGAGCCAATAGGCAGTTAGTTTTGGAATTGTTTTGTTGGAATAATATTCGCGTGTGAAAATTTGACCTTCATAGTATCCGCGTGACATGTTTCAGTATTCAACCACTGAGCATTTTTGGCGAGCAGTTCCTTTTTTTAGAAATCCACAAGATGGAGCGAATGTAATAATTCATGTTAGTGGCGGAATTAATGACTGTGAAAACGTGATTTAAATCTGGTCGGGCTTGGACAGATTTCTGGCTGCTGAGCATGTGAAATATATGTATGAATCATGAACCGGAAGGTAATAGCCAATAGTTTGAATGTGGATTGAATAGAATCGTGTATTTGACTATAAGGGCAAAATAAACATTTTTGTGTGGAAATTTCGGACCTTATATTCCAGAAGCCAATCCATTTTCTTTCTGCCCGATGAAATTTTAATAACATTTTTTCTACAGAACTTTATTTCATTAGTAGAGTTGGGCCGCCTGAGTAATTGTAGATACCCTACTACCCAGAACAACCACTTCTGGCCGTAATAACGGCCTCAATAAGCCTGGGCATTGAGTCAAACAGAGGTTGGATGGCGTGTACAGGTACAGCTGCCCATGCAAATTCACACAATACCACAGTTCATCAAGAGTAGTGACTGGCTTACTGTGACGAGCCTGTTGCTCGGCAACGATTGACCAGACGTTTTCACTTGGTGAGAGAGCTGGAGAATGTGCTGGCCAGGGCAGCAGTCGAACATTTTCTGAATCCAGAAAGACCCCTACAGGACCTGCAACATGCGGTCGTGCATTATCCAGCTGAAATGTAGGGTTTCGCAGGAATCGACTGAAGGGTAGAGCCACGGGTCGTAACACCTGAAATGTAACGTCCACTGTTGAAAGTGCCTCCAATGCGAATAAGAGGTGACCGAGACGTGTAACCAATGGCACCGCATACCATAACGCCGGGTGATACGCGAGTATGGCGATGACGAATACACTCTTGCAATGTGTGTTCACCGCGATGTCACCAAACACGGATGCGACTATCATGATACTGTAAACAAAACCTGGATTCATCCTAAAAAAATGACGTTTTGCCATTCGTGCACCCAGGTTCGTCGCTGAGTACACCATCGCAGGCACTCCTGTCTGTGATGCAGCGTCAAGGGTTACCGCAGCCATGGTCTCCGAGCTGATAGTCCGTGCTGCTGCAAACGACGTCGAACTGTTCGTGCAGATGGTTGTTGTCTGGCAAACGTCCCCATCTGTTGACTCAGGGATCGAGACGTGGCTGCACGATCAGTTACAGCCATGCGGATAAGATGCCTGTCATCTCGATTGCTAGTGATACGAGGCCGTTGCGATCCAGCACGGCATTTCATGTTACCCTCCTGAACCCACCGATTCCATATTGTGCTAACAGTCATTCGATCTCGTCAAACGCGAGCAGCAATGTCGCGCTACGATAAACCGCCATCGCGATTGGCTACAATCCGACCTTAATCAAAGTCGGAAACGTGATGGTACACATTTCTCCTCCTTACACGAGGCATCACAACAACGTTTCACCATGCAACGCCGGTCAACTGCTGTTTGTGTATGAGAAATCGGTTGGAAACTTTCTTCATGCAAGCACGTTGTAGGTGTCACCACCGGCGCCAACCTTGTGTGAATGCTCTGAAAAGCTAATCATTTGCATATCGCAGCATCTACTGCCTGTCGGTTGATTTGCGCCTCTGTAGCACGTCATCTTCTTGGTATAGCAATTTTAATGAAGAGTAGTGTATTAGATGGTGTTTTTTATCAATGCTGCTTTTACAGCATCTTGTAAGTATCTGCGTTGCCGAGTGAAGGGACATCGAGCAGACGCCGTTCTGAGGTAGGTGAATTTTAATTTGCAGCCTGCACAGACAAACCCCGTCCCGCCGCAAGTGGTACCCACCATACACGTGATTACAGTGTTGCCAGATTGTCCATTTTAGCCCAAAATATCTGCAGGACGAAATTTTGTGGCAGACTTTTTTTTTTTTTTTTTTTTTTTTTTTTTTTTTTTTTTTTTTTTTTTTTTTTTTACTGCTAGTGTGTGAGGAATCGCGATGCGAAGTCCGAGTCCGCAGATTTTTCTTCACCCTGTACAGCCAGGTCTGTCCTACGCAAGCAGCCTGGGTAGTGAGCACCGTTCAGGCGATTACGAGAATAGCTAGACGGTCTGTGCCTGTGTTACTTCGTTAGAAGCGGTGTCGCCCACGCTACTGGCGATGACGCCGACATCCCAGCAGCACCCTGCCAAGGTGCGCCGTCTCCTTCAACGTCTCTTCTCTTTTCCTGCATTATTCTCTACGTCAAAAGATGTTCCAGTAACAATATACTTTACCTCAAATCTTCTACGTCCCTTTGACAGTAATTACTTCACCAATAATTCTATAGTTGCCATATTTCGGCTGTAGCTACAGCGCTTCGCCCTAGGCAGATGCGAAAATGATATCACCAAACTTTTAGAAAAAAGGACTTCAGTGTAACAGGATTAGCTAGAGTGAAAGAATGAACATCTGTGGATGTTAGTTCTGTGAATATTGTGCGCTGTCAAGTTGATATTTAGTAACTACTATGTCCCAAATCATATTGGAAAAGCGGTCGCAGCGTAATTGCAATTTGATTTGTTAGGAATTCACGGGTTACCTTGGGTAAGAGTTATTACGAGCACAATATGCAGGGATGACAGAAAATATGTAATATTAAATATTTCTGGCATTTTGCAACATTAGGCAGACAAGGAATTGAAATTAAAACGCGGAAAACAATATATTATTGTAAATGAAAATAGTAACTGTTATCCATAGAACAGATGCCGTTGATGACCGTGCAGCTTCTCTACAATAAATGGCAATTAATTGAAACCCTCAGCTGCCGACAGGTGTTGTTGACATACCTCGATGGAGACAGCTGAAAATGTGTGCCCCGACCGGGGCTCGAACCCGGGATCTCCTGCTTGCATGGCAGACGCTCTATCCATCTACTCTTTTTTTTTTTTTTTTGTCGTTGGGTTTGGTCGCTGCGGACGTTTCATGGCGTCCGTTAAAGTTCGTTTGTTGATCCTTCCACTTAGTTTTTTTATTACAGAGAGCACGCAGCTCTCTGACCGAACACGCTGAGCTACCGTGCCGGCTCTATCTGAGCCACCGAGGACATAGATGAATAGCGCGACTGCAGGGACTTATCCATTACACGATTCCCGTGAGACCCACATTCCAAACTGTCCACAATCTACATACGTAATGTTACTAATAGATACTTTGCCCATCCACACATTACTCCAGTATGAGTTCGGGCAACCGGTGCGCTTTCGCACAAACGAAGGTCTTCATATATAGTTAAATGACTACTCGGCCATTGACCTTCGTCTGTGCGAAGCACGAGATCCCGGGTTCGAGTCCCGGTCGGGGCACACATTTTCAGCTGTTCCCATCGAGGTATGTCAACAGCACCTATCGGCAACTGAGGGTTTCAATTAATTATCATTAAATATATTATTGTTTGCAGATGTGGATAAATGCCAACATGTTGTGACTGTGGAAATAATGCACTAATGAGCAATGTGAATTACACCACACAATATTCGAATGAAAAAATGCTAAAGCCTTAGGACTTTCGAGGATACGTAAACGTAGTTTGTAAACGATGAGATGGTAAAGAAATGGATGTAAATAATAGTTAGTTAGTGAATGAAGTTTCTCTGCCAGTACAGGTATATACATGAAACACTGCTTATGAACGCTATTTTAGTATGCAAATTTTTCTTAGAATGCGTTTTATAAACTCCAACGAATGTTATGTAAGTGCCAGAGGAACTTTTGACAGAGGCAGAATCTAGTGGTACAGGGAATCCTTGTCTTTATATTAACATTCATTCTACGATGGCATGCTGAAAAGCAATGCTTCTAATTGTTAAATTAGAAACAAACATTATTAACATTCTTCATTTTTATTCTTCTTGTTTACATAACTGCAGCCTTCTGCGTCTAGATGGCTTCAAAATGTAGCGTGTATGTAAAGTTACTATATTGGTGCATGCGAAACAGCGAGCTGTAATCGATTTCCGAATTCGCAGAGGTCGTTCATACTTGGAGTACCCGTTCCTGGAGCATGACATGCGAGATCACATACGGGCCCTGTGATGTCTGCAACAATCCGATGAAATGAAATGTCGTGTGGCCAGGGCCTCCCGTCGGGTAGACCGTTTGCCTGGTGCAGGTCTTTCGAGTTGACGCCACTTCGGCGACCTGTGCGTCTTGGGTTCACTGTCATCGATCATCCATCACACAGTCCCGATTTAGCCGCATCCGATCTTCATCTGTTTCCAAAACTTTAAGAACACCTTTGAGGGCTTTAGTTTTATAGTGATGAAGCGATGTAAGCAGAAGTCAGGTTTTGGCTCCGTCAACAAACACTGTACGGTGACGTAGCGAGCAAACTCGTTGGGAGTAGTGTGTTCGATGCCAGGGTGACTTCGTTGAGTATTAAATACGTAGACATGAAGAATAAAGATGCAGAATGCTAAACAGGTTTTATTTCTTTAAAAAGGTTTAGTAGTTTTCATCTAAAGAAATTTGGAGGAGTACTTTTCGGTATACCCTCGCAATTTTTAGCTGTGATTAAGCCTAGGAATAGGGCAGAGCGTCTCCGTGAGAGACAGCCTGAGATTTGACTGGAATTAGTGGAAACAAGTGCGCTTTCTACTCAATTTTTAAGGGAAAATTTAACAATAGTTAGACAATCATCCAAGCAGAGAATGTAACATTACGTCAAACTCTTCCTGCCGGCCGCTGTGGCAGAGTGGTTCTAGGCGCTTCAGTCTGGAACCGGGCGACCGCTACGGTAGCAGGTTCGAATCCTCCCTCGGGCATGGATGTGTGTGATGTCCTTACGTTAGTTAGGTTTAAGTAGTAGTTCTAAGTTCTAGGGGACTGATGACTGCAGATGTTAAGTCCCGTAGTACTCAGAGCCATTTGCACCATTTGAACCAAACTCTTCCTACTTACAGTTAGCAATATACAAATCAAATACAGGTGTTTTGCAGTCTGGACTTACGTCATTTTTAATGGTTTCATTCGAGATAACCCAAGTGCAAAGTCTTCTATTATGTCCTCAAAGGACAAGGATGTCATTGGTTACCATCAGACAAATAAATATCCTGGAATCAGCCTCTGCATCTTGGAAAGTTTCTTCTATTTTATCTGCCTTTACCAAAGAATGTAAGGCTGAACTACAAAATTCGGGAGATTCATTTGGAATGTTTTTCAAGTATTGCTTTAAATGAAAACTTCTGATATGAGCTCATTAGCGTTATGTCTTCTTTGATGAAATTCTGCAAATTCTTAGCAGCTATTTCTCAACTAATTGGGATCAATTCGTCTCAACTGAGAAAGGAAATTGAAGCGTTTGTTAACTTCCTCTTATGATTCCGACCATTGCTTTGTATGAGCATTCAGTGTGTGGATTATTCGCAGAAAAGTTCCTACAAGATATTTTTCTTTGCTATACAGCTGCACAGTGCCTGGTCTTTCTTCAAAAGTAAGTAATACGCGTGCAGCGAATTCTTTTCCTCTGGGGATTATTTTCATAGTCAGCACCTGGATTTTTCTCTTTGGCTGACAATCCGTACTGAACGAATCTAATGCGTACCTTACTGATAAAACTGACAAGAGATGCAAAAAGTTTAAGTTGCAGCGTCTACTGTGACGGCTTATTGTGTAAAATTATGCTTGTTTCACTGATAATTCTCAAAGGGTCATTTCATATCTTCATTAGGAGAACGGTCTCCAGTTATTCCAATTTCTTGACAAGGCTTTCAGGCGCATTTCTTTTCTCCATTGGTGATCGGAGATTGTAATAATTCAGTCAGAATTTTCTATCGATTGTTCGAAGCAGGAAAAAAAGCCGTGAACAATTTTTGGCCAAACTGGAAGTATATTACCGCTTCTCAAACACGTCCAACCGCCCGAAAGTATCCTACATTCAGTGAGTGTGCTGCACACAAGATGAAAATAGCAAATGCATGTTTTTCTTTTATTCTTGCGTGAAGACCAGAATACTTTACAGCCATATTTGCTCCACTATCGTAGATCTGTTCACGACAATCTTTTATGGAAATGTCAAGGTTATACAGAAATTTAAAAAAGGGAAACAAGAATCTGCTGTATTGACCCCTATGCTCCTCCATAGTCAAAAATCGCAAAAAAACTCTCAACGGGCTGACCGTCTTTTACGCACCAATTGATGAGTCAGCTGGTCAAATGGGAGATATATGGTGAGGAATCCGCACTTACTGAGTAGTATTTGGGTGCTTTTAGTTCGTTGACAATCGTCGTTGATCATTGCTGTCCCATTACAGTAGTATATTCGTTACAAATATTCTTAGACAAATGTGATATATTTCCTTTGCTGCGATTTCCGTAGGTTTGTGTATGATCAGCAAGAAAGGGGTCAAATTCCCTTATTAAATCTAAGCATCCCAAATAATTTTCGTTATTCTGAGACCCCAAAAAGACATTATGTCCACTAAATCCAAGTCCCGTTGAAGCCAAAAATTTCAAAATTGCAACTATTCTTTTTAAGGTGTTTTTCCAGTAGTAGACCTAAGTATTAAATTCGTAAAGCAATCCACTATCCACTGGCCCAGTTTTTTTGCTGCTTGCAACATAATTCATCATCGATTCTCTGTGCTATAAATTGCTACTATGTTCCCTTAATAAGTTATTTATATCTTCCAATTTTTGTATCCATTAAAAAAAATGGCTGCAAGCACTATGGACTTACCATCTGAGGTAATCAGTCCCCTAGACTTAGAACTACGTAAACCTAACTAACCTAAGGACATAACACACATCCATGCCCGAGGCAGTATTCGAGCCTGCGACTGCAGCAGCAGCGTGGTTCCGGACTGAAGCACCTAGAACCACTCGGCCACAGCAGCTGGCCATCCACTGAAAGAACTCAAATTATTGCCAAGAGTATTATTACATCAACGGCAACAATAACAATAACAATGCACGGATGTCTTGGATGGTGGATATAGAAGCCACTTTCTTTCCACACACTCATCATTTGTCAGTTTGAGATTGAAAACAATCCTTGTTAAGTTTCTGCTTTTAGTTTTACTGATTACATCATATTTCGGAGAAGTTACTATTTTTTTGTTTTGGTAACGGTCTTGTCCTTTGCGAAACCAAATATCGCATAGTTTTTCTGTTAAAATTTCAGCACAGTACTTACCGGGATCGTGAGATATATTTTCCTAAATGCTTCTATTTTGTGAATGGAAGTGGCTTGCACTGTGATTTGTGTGCAACTTTCTTCACAACTGGAACTGAAGTGCTCGAAACAGAAAAGTGTCTAACACGATTTCCGTTTCTAAACTTTGAGATTTCTTGAGATGTTATGGTTGATGCATCACTCTGTTTCTTCAGCTGTATAAAATGGAGTTAGTTTAGGTAATCTCCTGATTATTTTTTAATTGCATTCTTTCCTTTTCTTCTGAACCAGTTTATGTTCTTTACGACATTGTTGTTGTTGTGGTCTTCAGTCATGAGACTGTTTTGATGCAGCTCTCCATGCTACTCTATCCTATGCAAGCTTCTTCATCTCCCAGTACCTACTGCAACCTACATCCTTCTGAATCTGCTTGGTGTATTCATCTCTTGGTCTCCCTCTACGATTTTTACCCTCCACGCTGCCCTCCAATACTAAATTGGTGATCCCTTGATGCCTCAGAACATGTCCTACCAACCGATCCCTTCTTCTGGTCAAGTTGTGCCACAAACTTCTCTTCTCCCCAATCCTATTCAACACCTCCTCATTAGTTATGTGATCGACCCATCTAATCTTCAGCATTCTTCTGTAGCACCACATTTCGAAAGCTACTATTCTCTTCTTGTCTAAACTATTTATCGTCCATGTTTCACTTCCATACACGGCTACACTCCATACAAATACTTTCAGAAACGACTTCCTAACACTTAAATCTATACTCGATGTTAACAAATTTCTCTTATTCAGAAACGCTTTCCTTCCCATTGCCAGTCTACATTTTATATCCTCTCTACTTCGACCATCATCAGTTATTTTGCTCCCCAAATAGCAAAACTCCTTTACTACTTTAAGTGTCTCATTTCCTAATCTAATACCCGCAGCATCACCCGACTTAATTCGACTACATTCAATGATCCTCGTTTTGCTTTTGTTGATGTTCCTCTTATATCCTCCGTTCAAGACGCCATCCATTCCGTTCAACTGCTCTTCCAAGTCCTTTGCTGTCTCTGACAGAATTACAATGTCATCGGCGAACCTCAAAGTTTTTATTTCTTCTCCATGGATTTTAATACCTACACCGAATTTTTCTTTTGTTTCCTTCACTGCTTGCTCAATATACAGATTGAATAACATCGGGGAGAGGCTACAACCCTGTCTTTCTCCCTTCTCAACCACTGCTTCCCTTTCATGCCCCTCAACTCTTATAACTGCCATCTGGTTTCTGTACAAATTGTAAATAGCCTTTCGCTCCCTGTACTTTACCCCTGCCACCTTTAGAATTTGAAAGAGAGTATTCCAGTCAACATTGTCAAAAGCTTTCTCTAAGTCTGCAAATGCTAGAAACGTAGGTTTGCCTTTCCTTAATCTAGCTTCTAAGATAAGTCGTAGAGTCAGTATTGCCTCACGTGTTCCAATATTTCTTTACGACATTATTAAATGAGAATATAAAACTACACAGATACACACACTTCATTTTCTAATTAATACCTAAGTAAACAAAGGAAATAGTGGAGAATTAACCGTCGCTTCACAAGGATCTCCGATAAGGACCTAACCCTTTTTAAGGTGGGAACTGCAACAATGCCGAATTGAGCTGGACTGGTAGCAGTGCACCTCACACTGCGATTGTTTTCTCCCGTACCAGCGTACCGGCCTTCACGGCGATGTTCCAAACTCTCTGAACGATATTGCACTTTTTTCTTTTTTTGACTTATTGCCTTGCAATATCTGATAACGAACTTCGATTCTAATTTTTCGTCATTAGCTAACACGAATTCGATGAAGGTTACTTATGCCCTCTGCACATGCAGTTTACGATAACGCCATGTTACTTTTCTTGAAGTACAAGCATAAACGAATATCTGCAGACAACTACCAGTATGAAGAGGGATATTCTGTGTTATAAGTAAAAATTATTACAGGTAGTGTAGCCTACTACAGATCTGTTAGAATATTATTTTAAAGATGTATTTCATAGTCCCATTGTACATGGAGTCCTGTCGCAAGAAGTTTTTCGCTTACGAGTGACACGTGTTACAAGTAGGATTCAGCAACGAGTCATATCCTTTCAGCCAGGCGCCACGGTTAAACTTATAGAAAACAACAGAATTCTCATTGTACTGAAAAATAATCAGGAGAATTGTGATCTAATCACTGGGAAGTACGCATGGGTGTATGTTTTGATGGACGAGCTGACTTTCTTATGAAAGCAATTTAAGGGTTACAGAAAATAATTGAAGGGTTACAGAAGGGATGAAATCCTGAAAACTAACGAGTCCTCCGGTGAGGGTCATGGGCTCTATCTTTCTTTCTGTTTTTAGGGAGTAGGACCTTCTTCTTCTTTGTGTTCAACCCTGAGGTTGGTTTGCAGCAGAGCGCCATTCCTCACTTCTCCCTGCCTTCCTCTTCATTTCCACGTATGTGTTACTTCCAACGTCATTCATGATCTCTTGCACGTATGATATCCTTGGTCGTCCCAGCCGATTCCTTTCCTCAATAGCTCCTTCTGCTATTGTTCCAATGATGTTGTTGTGCCGTAAGATGTACCCTACAAGTTTGTCTCCTCTTGTTTGGATGTGCCTCCACAGAGATCTGGTTTCCTGTAGTCTTCTAAGCACCTCTTCATTTGTTGCTTTGTCTCACCAGCTGATCTTCATCATCCTTCTATAGCACCACATCTCCAGGGCCTCTAGCCGTCTTCTCTCTTCTCTTCCAATTGTCCAAGTTTCACATCCGTATAGGCCAACACTCCAAACGAAACCTTTCATGATACGTTTCCTTATTTTCAGACTGATGTTGTTGCTGGTGAGAAAAAATGGTTCAAATGGCTCTGAGGACTATGGAACTTAACTTCTGAGGTCATCAGTCCCCTAGAACTTAGAAGAACTTAAACCTAACTAACCTAAGGACGTCACTAACATCCATGCCCGAGGCAGGATTCGAACCTGCGACCGTAGCGGTCGCGCGGTTCCAGACTGTATCCCTAGAACCACTCGGCCACTCCGGCCGGCTGCTGGTGAGTAAGTTCCTTCTCCGATTAAATGCAATTTTGGCCTTTTATATTCTGGTCGCAATTTCTTTCCGGCTTCTACCATCTCTTGTGATTTTGCTTCCTGGGTAAGTAAATTCTCCTATCACTTTCAGTTCCTCACTTCCAATTCTCATTCTCAGAGGTTCATATTCGGCTCCTGCACTGCATACCATCACAATAGTCTTTTTCTTGTTTATTCTCATTCCATACTGATTGCGTAGAATTTTTTCCATTGTTATGAGGACTTCCTCTAGATCTTCTTTTGTCTCTGTGACTATAGCAATATCATCTGCATAACGTAGCATGTCTGTCATCTGCCCATTCATTTTGATCCCCACCTCAGTAGTTCCTCGAACTTGGTCTATAGCTTCTGGGATGAATATAAGAGGAGAGAGCACATCCTTGCCTTACCCAATTTCTAATATTTGCTTCTTGTTCCTGGTGACACTTCCTAATCACTGCCATCTCATTCTTATAGAAACTGAGTATCACGTGGATGTCTTTGTACTTTATTCCACTTTTCCTCACCACTCTGAACATCTCTTGCCAGATAACGTTATCAAATGCCTTTTCCATGTCTACAAAGGCAATATAAGTTGGTTTATTTTTCTCTAATTGCTTTTGCGATAACGAGTCTCAGTGTCAGAACCGCTACTCTTGTTCCCAATCCGCCTCTGAAACCAAACTGATCTTCACTCAGCATATCTTCCACCTTCACTTCAATTCTCTTCAGAACTATTTTTATGAGAATTTTTGATGCATGTGATATTAGGCTTGGAGTTCGGTACTGTTCGAATTTGGTAGCTGCTGCCTTCTTTGGTATAGGAATAATGACACATTTCTGGAATTCTGTCGGTGTCTCTCCTGTGTTATAGATGGACCTAATATGTTTAAGTGGCATCATTTTCATGCTGTCACCAGCATTATTTATTAGTTCTTTGGGGATGTCATCAATACCCGTTTCTTTGTTCTTCCGTAGTTCTTTTAGAGCTCTTTCAAATTCTTCTTGCAGAATGTCATCTCCCTTGTCATCATCGTCTACTTGCTCTTCTCTTCCTATTACTTCCTCCGAAAGATGTGTTCCGGCATACAACTCATCTATGTATTCTTTCTATCTCTTCACCATGTCTTCACCAAACAGCATTTTCCCCTCTTTATTTTCTATTGTGCCTGAGAGTGTTGTTTTACGTTTGTTAAAAAATTGATTTGCTGTTCTATAGGCTAAATCAGTTCTTCCGTTTTGCATATTTTCTTCCACTTCTCTGCACATTTCATCAAGAAAATTTTCTTTTACTTTCCTGGCTTCTCTATTAACTAAATTCCTTAGTCTTCTGTATTTGGCTTTTCCTTATCAACTGCATTTTCGTATAATCTCCTGTTTTCTATTAGCTCAATAATATCTGCTATAATCCATTTCCTCTTGTTTTTGGGCTCAGTTCTTCCAACTATCTTTTCTGCTGCTTTGTATATACCAGATTTAATTTGATCCCAGTCTTCATTTACTCCACCATGTTGAAAATACTTAGCTAGGTTGTCTGTTTCATGAGCACAGCGCTTTGCCAATCCCTCATTTTTCAGTTTTTTTAGTTCCCATTTCAGTTTTACTGGCTTCTTCTTCAAACGTTTGAATCCCAGTGAACTTTTCATCAGGACCAGGTTATGATCACTGCCTATGTCTGCAGATGGATAGCTCCTGCAATCTTTTATCTGGTTCCTAAAACGTGCTTTCACTAGAATGAAATCAATCTGTTGTCTCCTCAGGTCTCCAGGCGCCTTCCATGTGTATCTTCTTCGTTTGTGATTTGTGTTTTTGCAACAACTAATTGGTTCCTCGAGCAGAACTCGATTACTCGATCTCCTCTTTCATTTCTTCTTCCAAGTCCATATTTGCCAACAATTCCTTCCTCCGGTTCTTCACCCACAATCGCGTTCCACTCCCACATGGCAATCAGGTTTTCATCTCCCTTAACATTTCTCATCACATTACTTATTTCTTCGTATATTTCGTCAATGACTACATCTTCTTCTTTGGATGTTGGCATGTATATTTGTATTATCACAGTGTTCTTTGGTTTAGTTTCAAGTTTGACTAGTATTACTCGAGAACTGTATTGCACATGTCCCTTGACACCTTCTAAATTTACAAATTAACTATGTAAAACATGAGAAACGCTTGAACCTTAGCAGTAAATTTTAATTATTTGTTCTTCGATTCCAAAACTTCACTTTAAAAAAGCCATTGCTCAGAAGAACGGAACTGCGCTTCGGAATTTCCGCCCCCCCCCCTCCCCCATCAGCCTGGCGGGCATGGGCTTGTACACCATGTGCTCCTAGGGCAGAGACGGTTCTGGTCCCATACACTAATGCAAGCAATGACTGTGTCACCGCTTGTCGGGTCTGCAGCGGGGATACGTTACATCTCGGACGGGAAAACGTTAACAAATACCTTTTATGACTCTTCTATGTAGGTTAGAGCAAAAAGATACTTTCTAATAAAGAACTGCTGAAAGAAACGAGAAATATAGCCTGACGGCTGCGTCATTTACCTGATCATAACAGATGTTATTAAGTCGTCACTGGAATTAGAACGACCTTGTGGTACTAATATTTCAGTTATGATTTATTTATCTCGATGATGCATTTGGATTCACCATCACAGTTACTCTTGCGTAGTATGTCATTTAATTTTCTGCTTGAGCGACAACGTACATCGCTGGAATAACGAACTCTCCCTCACTTGCCTTTCTGTTTGCAACTGATGTCAAGTTAAATACAAGTCAACGTTGGAAATGATTGTGAATTTACTTCTGTCGTGTGTCTGTTGTCTGTAGAACAATAGCGTTGTCTGTTGCAGAAGGTGTTCGCTAAGGTACAATGTCGTCGTGCGAGGTGCTTTGTTCTTCTCCTAAAGAATCCTCCCCATCCACATCAGCGCATTTAAGGGGGCCTTTAAAGACATCATTATTGTGTCTCCTGTCGTCCTAAAAAGTCCTTCAGGAAATCAAAACAGATGAAAAGCAGCGTAAAGGATTGTTTTGAATTTCAGAATTCGTGTCTTTACGATGCTGCCTTTAGGGAGAGGGTTTATCAACGACATACCCGGACAAATCTATCTCGGTAACTCAAAGCAGTTCTTTTTACTTCATATTTGCTTTCAGCAATCTCTTTGAATTTTGGTGCTCTCGACAGCCACAAATTTTAATTTTTACTGGTTAATGTGATATATTTTCTTTAAGAGAATAATTTTTCTCAAATACATATCCATTTCGTATCGTACGGGCAGCCACTGTATTCGTATAAACTATAAGCCATCAAAAATACTGAATCTGTGAAACCTGAATTTCAATTCTAATAACTAATATATAACTCCTATAGAACCATTATAGAAATGTTGACGTTAAAATTAAAATTTCATGCTTTGTCTTACTTGAATGCCAAATGATGTAATTAAATACTCAATGTTAATTAAATCATCTAAACTAGTTAAAGCATTAAAACTGATTAACCAGCGGTGCAGTGGAAATCGTTCACAAAAGTAGCGTAAGAGACAGATTTCAACGTAAATACTCTTAAAAACGTCTACAATGTCAACAAGACGAAGATTTACAAAAATAATGGGAAAAAAGGAATGCTCTTACATCTTTCACCCATGATTTTTTTGGTGCCGCAGTACACTACGTACATGCATTGTTGTGACGAAAGATGTTGACCTATAAACTTATAAAATCTCTGCAATTCTGTATATGCCCCACCACAGCTCCGCAACTTCCAATAAACAACGCACTATATACCACACACATAAGCGCTTCTGACATACCGAGACCGTAGTGAACTACCTTCGATTGTGTCTGAAGCTCCAATGATGCTTTTGGGCTTCAGAACTTAAAATCACAGAATGTAACTTTCTTACAAGCCTTCTAATATCTTTTCGGTACAGTCGTTGACACACAAAACAATTATGATAAGTTACCAAAACATAACACTGCTGTGAATGGTAATCAGTGGAGATTACAATTAATGCCGCGATACTGCAAATATCAGGACACACATTATTAGAAATGAGACAGTCCTTAATACCTGTAAACTCAGATTTACTGCAATAATTGACAATCAATTAAAGATATCATATTTGTTAGCATCTGAGACAACTAATACCCGTAGCCAAAAACAGGCAGCCCACACCTATTCTCCTCAGAAAAGAGGGAAAAAAACCACTTTAAAATAATTAATCCACGCACACCAAAACTATGTTAACGACTTAATATACAAGAAGAGAATAAAACAATCATGCCAGATGTCAATAACATAAGCTGCCCTCCGTTCATAATTAATTCGGAATTGAACAAAAACTGAATAAGAATTTCGTGTTGCAAACTTCGTAAAATAGCAAAAATGGTACGACATTCGTCCTCGAAACCAGATGCAGTAGATTTGTACTGTACATCAAATTCCCATTAAGAAACTTCTAGGCTTTACTAATGACACTGCATTAAAACACAAACACACATTCATAGGTGAAAGTTTAGAACTGGTGGAACGATTGAACTCATCTTCGTATGTAATATTTTCACTTTCAGTAATAAGCGCTATTACGAGAAAGACTGTTTATCTGCGGCAGTTGCCTTGCAGCCTACGACAGCAAGTATATACATTAATAATTTGGAAACAAACTTTTTGAAGATAATCGAGACATAAAGGACAGAACCATATATTACAGGAGATCTGTCAATGATTCAGTTATCCTTTATCATGGTTAGAAACATTATACAAATCAATTATCAAATAAAACAGGCACAGTACACTCAGAAATAAAATGTATTGAAGGGTTATGAAGTAGAAAAGTCGATAACCTTCTTAGAACTCTGGAAATGAAAGAAAACATTTTGAATGTACAGAAAACCGACTGGTACAATTGCAATCAATCATTAATAAGCATCTGCATCACCTTAAACATAGTAAACACACGTTTTACCGAATTCTGTCTTTTGTCGCTAATGAGAACTGCTACAAATTTTGAAACAAGGTGCGGACGGGAATAGGTTTCATCCGAACATTGTAGAATGTGTATACGCTGAAGCGCCAAGGAAACTGATATAGGCATACGTATTCCAGTACATTGATATGGAAACAGGCAGAATACGGGGCTGCGGCCGCAACGCCTACGTAAGACAACAAGTGTATGGCGCAGTTGTTAGTTCGGTTAGCGCAGTTTCAGTGGCAGGTTATAAAGATTTAAGTGAGTTTCAACGTAGTGTTACAGTCGGCGCACGAAAAATTGGAGGTAAAGATGAAGTGGGGATGCACAAGAGTACTGTGAATTTCAGGAATCCGGTAAAACATCAAGTCTCTTACATCGCCACGGCCGGTAAAAGATCCTGCAAGAACGGGAGCAACGACTACTGGAGAGAATCGTTCAACGTGACAGAAACGCAACCCTTCCGCAAATTACTGCATATTTCAATGCTGGGCTATGAATAAGTGTGAGCGTGCGAACCATTCAACGGTTCATCATCGATATGGGCTATCGGAGCCGAAGGCCCCCTCGTGTGCTCTTGATGACTGCACGACAAAAAAGCTTTACGCCTGGCCTGGGCCCGTCAACGCCGACACTGACTGTTGATGAATGGAAAAATGTTCCTGGTCGGACGAATCTCCTTTCAAATTGTATCTAGCGCATGGACGTGTACGGGTATGGAGACAACATCATGGATCCATCGACCCTGAATATCAGCACGGGACTGTTCAAGCTGGCGGATGCTCTGTAATGGCGTGGGGTGGGTGCAGTTGGAATGGTATGAAACTGCTGATACGTCTAGATACGACTCTGACAGGTGACATATACGTAAGCATCCTGTCTGACCACCTGCATCCGTTCTTGTCCATTGTGCATTCCGACTGACTTGGGCAGTTCCAGCAGGATAATGCGACACCTCACACTTCCAGAATTGCTACAGAGTGGCTCCAGAAACACACTTCTGAGTTTAAACACTTCCGCTGGCCACCAGACTCCACCAGACATGAACATGATTGAGCATATCAGGGATACCTTGCAACGTGCTGTTCAGAAGAGATCTCCAACCCCTCGTACTCTTATGGATTTATGGACAGCACTGCAGTACTCATAGTGTCAATCCCCTCCAGCACTGCTTCAGACATTATTCGGGTCCATGGCACGTCTTGTTGCGGCACTTCTGCGTTCTCGCACGGGCACTATGCGATATTAGGCCGGTGTAGAAGTTACTTTGACTCTTCAGTGTATAATAAACTAAAATGTAAAAACAATCTGTGACACACAAAAGTACTGTTGTTGTGGTCTTCAGTCCGAAGACTCGCTTGATGTAGTGAAAAGATTAAATATTCTAGTATGAAGTATAACGGAACCGCAGTCGACGTAATCGACGAATATTCAAAAGAAATAAATAAAATATTATCCAAACCAACCGGTAAGATGTCGTTTCCGACAAGACATAAAATCTGCAGAAACAGTATGAAATGCTTATAAAAATGCTGCAGGTGAGGTTGTCCTGAGAAATAATGGTTAAGAAAAAAAATTCGATACGTCACACCGTTTCCGAATTATTTAGCCTTGAAGTCAGCCAATTGGGTAGCAACGCGCGCAAATTCAAACAGCCTGCCAGACATACTATTGCCAAACATGGTCTTCGTTTCGTTTCATCAGACTGGAGAAACGAAGCTTTTGCTCACCTAGCTTAAATTTTAGCACATTTTAACTGGAACTGACCACCTGAAGAAATGGGAACTCAAGGATCCACAGATGTCTGTGCAATGCCACATTTTAGCGCGTGAAAGTCCTTGCCCTGACTTGACAAGTTCGAGCATAAATAGCTCGGAAACGGTGCAACGTGTGAATTTTTTCGTAACAGTTATTTTTCAGCACATCTTCCCCCTCTTAAAAACTTTTCAGAACGCTTCTGGTCGCACTGTGTAGGCCAGAAGAGAAGAAATTTTCTGATGTGTTACAAAGAACATACAATGTGCATTCAAAAATGTACGATTCGAGACTGTAATAAGAAAGTTGCTGAATGGATGTCAATGTCATTGGTTACGTAAATACACTACTGGCCATTAAAATTGCTACACCAAGAAATGCAGATACTAAACAGGTATTCATTGGACAAATATATTATACTAGAACTGACATGTGATTACATTTTCACGAAATTTGGGTGCATATATCCTGAGAAATCAGTACTCAGAACAACCACCTCTGCCCTAAATAGCTGCCTAGATACGCCTGGGCATTGAGTCAAACAGAGCTTGGATGGCGTGTAGCGGTACAGCTGCCCATGCAGCTTTAACACGATACCACAGTTCATCAAGAGTAGTGACTGGCGTATTGTGACGAGCCAGTTGCAACAAGAGGTGACCGAGACGTGTAACCAATGGCACCCCATACCATCACGCCGGGTGATACGCCAGTATGGCGATGACGAATACACGCTTCCAACGTGCGTTCAGCGCGATATCGCCAAACACGGATGCGACCATCATGATGCTGTAAACAAAACATGGATTCATCCGAAAAAATGACGTTTTGCCATTCGTGCATCTAGGTTCGCCGTTGAGTACATCATCGAAGGCGCTCCTGTCTGTGATGCAGCGTCAAGGGTAACCGCAGCCATGGTCTCCGAGCTGATAGTCCATGCTGCTGCAAACGTCGTCGAACTGTTCGTGCAGATGGTTGTTGTCTTGCAAACGTTCCCATCTGTTGACTCAGGGATCGAGACGTGGCTGCACAATCTGTTACAGCCATGCGGATAAGATGCCTGTTATCTCGACTGCTAGTGATATGAGGCCGTTGGGATCCAGCACGACGTTCCGTATTACCCTCCTAAGCCCACCGATTCTATATTCTGCTAACAGGCATTGGATCTCGACCAACGCGAGCAGCAATATCGCGATACGATAAACCGCAATCGCGATAGGCTACAATCCAACGTTTATCAAAGTCGGAAACGTGATGGTACGCATCACATCAACGTTTCACCAGGCGACGCCGGTCAACTGCTGTTTGTGTATGAGAAATCGGTTGGAAACTTTCCTCATGTCAGCACGTTGTAGGTGTCGCCACTGGCGCCAACCTTGTGTGAATGCTCTGAAAAGCTAATCATTTGCATATCACAGCATCATCTTGCTGTCGGTTAAATTTCCCGTCTGTAGCACGTCATCTTCATGGTGTAGCAATTTTAATGGCCAGTAGTGTAGGTGTGGTCCCTCCGCCATTGGAGGGTCACAGACGCACACCCACGCGAAGACAGAACGAACACGTGCACATGTCGATCGTCCACTTCACTCAGCCGCGTTGAAAACAGTGAAACGGAGGCTTCAAAACAAGGGCAAGTCGTCGCAGTGCGTATCCTGGAAAGCGAACCGTGTGGGGAACGCAAATTCGTTGGAGAGTGGCACACGTGTACGGATAGCACCGCATTTCCATAGAAGCGGCCAAGGCGTGGCACAAGCGATTCGGATGTCATTGGCCGACGCTGCATGATCTGGAACGATACACCGCATTGCCGATGCCTTTGTCTGACAGGTGGATGCTCTCAATAAACAAGACCAGTGTGTATGAGTGGGAGCCACTGCAGCAGAGGTCGATGTAAGCATCGGAAGTGTTCACGCTATCATTAAATTCACACTCAAATTTCGCAAAGTGTACGGTCAGTGAGCATCTCAGAATCTTCAGGAAACAAAGGAGGTATGTCAAAAACGACTCCCTAAAAGCATATCTACAGCGCTATGCCAAGTGATTTTATGATATCCTGTTGCCATCGGTCACTGGAGTAGAGTACGTGGGTCTACTGAAGCACGGACACAATCCGTCGGCTCTGACCAATGACGTCTTAGTTTGCTCATAGATATTACTTTCGAGCCATAGATAATAAATCGGTTGTCTGCTGCGGATAAGCGCCATCACTGTAAATTGAAGGACGTGAATGTGGTTTTAAAAGACAGCACTAGACATTGCGTAAATACTTTCGTGTGCATTGATTTAAATAACTGGTTGTTTGCAAATCCTTCGGTACTTAATTTCATTCTTAGTGAGTTTGAGACAATTTTGACGAATAGTTTTTCATTTTAGGAGAATTTTTAGTTTTTAATTTTCTTTGTAGGTATGAGATTTATCCATTCCAATGAATGTGGATGCTTTTTACAAATGTCTATCTAGTCTTGTTTCCGATTACGTTTTGTGTCGTGAGTGCAGCGAACATACGCGCCTGAAAAGTGTATCTGCTCGTCGTACTCACGACTTAATCGTATGACGTTGCAGCGAAGATCGGTTATGGCGCTCAATTAGACGAGGAACGTGGTTCAAGAAATCTAAGCTCGCGTTGAGGGACATCATAAAAATTACATACTGTTGATGTTTGAGGTATCCTATGTGACTGTGTGTGCATGAATGTCGTGTGAGCGAGGGTAAAGTTGTAGACTGGTACTCTTTTTGTTGGGAAGTTTGTGGGGAATATATAAAGTATAGTGGACCGTTCGGAGGGGGGGGGGGGGGGGTGTTAGTCGAAATCCATGAGTCACCCAAAAGGAAGTACAACAGGGCGGTACATGCGGTAGGATTATGGGTTTGGGGGAGCTGTAATTACAGGTCCAGAATGTGACGATGTAGTTTTTAAAGTAGCTCATAATCGAACGATGGAAGTTTTGGTGAAATTAATCGAAGATCATGTTGCGGAGGGTTACGTAGTTGTTTCCGATGGTTTTTCTTCATATGGAGATTTGGGGAATAGGGGTTTGTTATTAATCATAATACTGAATTCAGATCTTCATCAACTGAGGCTTCTACCAATAGTATTGGTTATTGGTCAGCCATTATATCTGTTGTAGGGAGGGGGAAATGACGGCTTTCGACACTACAGAGTCACTTAGATGAATGTTCATGGAGGCGTAGTGTACGCGATACGTATTACCCGTTTAAGTGTTTCCTTAAAGGTGTTGGGCAAATGTATCGTCCAAAATTTGTTAGTTAATTTCAGATTGGAAGAGGAGTGAGGGTAACTGATGATTAAGGTGGAGGGTGGGGTTGGTCGAGACTGTTAAAATACTGATTTTAATTTCTTGTGATTTATCCTTCATTCTTCATTTTCTTATGTTACGCAATTTTCTTCTGTGGATTTTTTTTACCTTCATTTCGTTGATGCGAATGTGTGTGTGTGTGTGTGTGTGTGTGTGTGTGTGTGTGTGTGTGTGTGTGTGTGTCTGTGTCTGTGTCTGTGTGTGTGTGTATCTGTGTGTGGGCGTGTGTGTGTGTGTGTGTGTGTGTGTGAGAGAGAGAGAGAGAGAGAGTATTTTCGTAATGCTGAGTTTCTTGTGTATACGAGTATGCGATTATTGTTGATATTTTTCTAGGCGAGTTTCGGTTTTTTGCGAAGGAGTTTGCGTGTGGTTGGTCTAGGTTTTTTATTTTTTTGTTGTACTGAATTTGTCTCTCTTGACGTATTTCATTGTTGTATTTCATGGTTTTGCATTTTTGCGTTACTAACGGGTTCGTCAACTCCAGTACGTAATACAAATTTTGCACCTGTTAATCTTTTGCCCTATCCCAGCACTAGTATCACTACGATTGTTTCGAGTCTGTACACTAGGGCCGGCCGGTGTGGCCAAACGGTTCTAGGCGCTTCAGTCTGCAACCGCGCAACCACTACGGTCGTAGGTTCGAATCCTGACTCGGGCATGGATGTGTGTGGTGTCCTTAGGTTAGTTAGGTTTATGTAGTTCTAAGTTCACGGTGACTGATGACCTCCGATGTTAAGTCCCATAGTGCTCAGAGCCATTTGAACCATTTTTGTACACTAGGCGAAAATACCGACACACGTAAAATTTGTATCTCGGGATACTGGTGCTATCTGGACGAAAAAAGTGATATATGTAACGTTGATGTGATTTACCTATATAGGTCAACTGAAGAGCAGGATACAAATGTTACGTATGCCGCTATTTCTCGCCTTCGGTAGCACTAGTATGCTATTCTTCACTTGACGTACACAGGTTAATTGAAATGTTATACATGTTGTTACTTCCCATTCGGTAGTACCAGTATTCTATTCTTCATTTCACCGCTATAGCTCAACTAAAGAATGGAATACAAATTTTACTGCTGTTGGTTTTCTTGTCGGCGCTAGCAAGACTATGATAGCTTTCAGTCGATACTATTAGCAGCGAAGGCAAAACAAAATTGTATCCCATGGTTCAGTAGACCTATATAGGTCAACTGAAGTACGGGATGCACATTTTGTGTGTGTCGTCATCTTTCGCCTTCGCGTACTGGAACTGAGGTACAAGTTGCCAATGGTAACGTACGTCGATTTCCTCGTTTTCCTTAGCAGTAGTATCCTATTCCTCAGCCGGCCGCTGTGGCTGAGCTGTTCTAGGTGCTTCAGTTCGGAACTGCGCACCTGCTACGGTAGCAGGTTCGAATCCTGCCTCAGGCATGGATGTGTGTGATGTCCTTAGCTTAGTTCCGTTTAAGTAGTTCTAAGTCTAGGGGACTGACTACCTCAGATGTTAAGTCCCATAGTGCTTAGCGCTATTTGAACCATTGGAACCTGTTCTTCAGTTGGCCTATATAGGTCAATTGCAGTATGGGATACAAATATCATGCTTGTACATCTTTCCGCCTTCGTTAGTAATACTGTCTACGTAAAAACAGACTATTAGTGGTACCGCAGGCGAACGAAAAAACACCTGTAAAATTTATATCACTTACTTCATTTGACCTATGTAGTTGAACTAAACAATTGGCATTAGTATAATGCTAACGAGAACGAAGAAATCGTCGTATGTTCAATTTGTATCCCGCACTGCAGTTAACCTAAGAAGCTCGACTCAGATTCGAGATACAACTCATATACAGGGTGTTACAAAAAGGTACGGCCAAACTTTCAGGAAACATTCCTCACACACAAATAAAGAAAAGATGTTATGTGGACATGCGTCCGAAAACGCTTAATTTCCATGTTAGAGCTCATTTTAGTTTCGTCAGTATGTACTGTACTTCCTCGATTCACAATCAACATGTGTGGGCTGACGGGAATCCGCACGCAATTGTGCAATCACGTCATCGACACAGATTTTCTGTGGACGTTTGGGCAGGCATTGTTGATGATGTCTCGATTGGGCCCCATGTTCTTCCACCCACGCTCAATGGAGCACGTTATCACGATTTCATACGGGATACTCTACCTATGCTGCTAGAACATGTGCCTTTACAAGTACGACACAACATGTGGTTCGTGCACGATGGAGCTCCTGCACATTTCAGTCGAAGTGTTCGTACGCTTCTCAACAACAGATTCGGTGACTGACGGATGGGTAGAGGCGGACCAATTCCGTGGCCTCCACGCTCTCCTGACCTCAACCCTCTTGAATGTCATTTATGGGGGCATTTAAAAGCTCTTGTCTACGCAACCCCGGTACCAAATGTAGAGACACTTCGTGCTCGTATTGTGGACGGCTGTGATACAATACGCCATTCTCCAGGGCTGCATCAGCGCATCAGGGATTCCGTGCGACGGAGGGTGGATGCACGTATCCTCGCTAAAGGAGGACATTTTGAACATTCCCTGTAACAAAATGTTTGAAGTCACGCTGGTAAGTTCCGTTGCTGTGTGTTTCCATTCTGTGATTAATGTGATTTGAAGAGAAGTAATAAAATGAGCTCTAACATGGAAAGTAAGCGTTTCCGGTCACATGTCCACATAACATACTTTCTTTCTTTGTGTGTGAGGAATTTTTCCTGAAAGTTTGGCCGTACCTTTTTGTAACACCCTCTATATGTCAAGTGATGTATTCTATGCTACCGCTATTTCTATCCCTTTTTTCCCTTTATTTTCTACAGAACTACTAAGACTCAACCAAGCGATATCCGTAACTTTATGATCGACATATTACTGGCCGTGATAATCTCTACCATTTGTTTTCTTTTCTGCATTCCTTTGATTAAAAACACTCGTCTTTGCTGGCAAATCTGTCTAACAAATGATCTCTGGCAAATTCTGACGTCATTTGTCAAAGCCGTCGGGTTGTATCCCGTTTTTTAGTAGTCCTAAGGATGTACAGCGTGAAGAAAACTCACTTGGAGGTCGGCATGCGATTCCTAATCAAGATTCAAGACAAGTCTATTTCGCAAAATCGGATCGGATGCGTTTTGAAAAATGTCTGAAGGCGAAGAGCTGGCAACACTTTATCATCGTGCAGCGCATCAGAATGTATAAAGGAAGTTGTATTACCCCATTCTACCCTTCCTGCCATCATAGTTCGCTGAGTAAACTGCTGGAACGTAAAGCCAACATTTACTATGGAGCTGTGATTTGTATCCTCATCAGGTTTCTTTTTTATTTCTCAGACGTCCGATCCCTAGTTCCCGCCGTTTATAAGAAGGACATCATTTTGTCATATGACACTAGCCTATCACATACAGTGAAATCCCGTTTGAGTAGACAAACAACGAATATGTTGCTGTGGTTTTGGTGCTGGGTGCACCCGATAACGAAACTGCTGCTGCTTGTGAATATGCTGTACGGTACCCTCAAAGGCGCAATACCAATAAGAAAGTTTTTCGTCCCCTGGAGTGTAGCCTTCGGGAAACCGGTAATTGACAGAGGTCGCCTAAGGATTAGACGCACTCACGAACAGAAGACGTGATTCTTGAAACAGTTCAACAACAACCTCACCGAAGTATTCACGATATTGCAAGGTAGTTCTAGGTATCCCAAAGACTAGTCGTTGAAGGGTTGCACGAAGAACTGCATCGGTATGATTGCGCGTTAACTCAACATCAGCAGGCAGAAGACCGCATTTGACGTGTACGGTTTTGTTTGCACCAAGTGGTAGATAATGAACGTTCTATAAATAACGTGATATGGACTGACTAATCTACCTTCACTCGTGAAGATATATTCAACATCCACAACAGTCATTATTGGTCGGTAGTCTATCCACATGTCAGCTGTGAACGTGGCTCTCAGTCACGCTTTGGCGTAAACCTGTGTGCTGTAATCGCGGACGGAGTGCTTTCGGGTGAAAGCGCGCCTGTTTAGTACATTTCTTTGCAATACTTTGCCTGACGCATTAGGAAACGTTCTACTTGGTGTTCGACGACACGTATGATTTCAGAGATATGATTATGCGTAACAATTTAATTAAAGTTTTTCTATGAAAATGGATGGGTGGTGTAGGCCCAATGCTCTGGCCTCCAGGTACACCTGCCTTAATCCATTAGATTTTCATTTGAGGGTACACTTAAGTGAACAAGCTATAATACTCCAACCATGGATGTACACGGCCTAATAGCTCGCATGCTTGCCGGTTCGGCAGTGGTGGATGCAGATGTGTTGTGTAAGATCCAGGAAAGTATGATCCAGCGAGTGGCGAATTGTTTGCAAAAGCAAGGCGGTCTCTTTGAACATCTTCTCTAAAGCAAACGTTGCTCTTACGTATACGTACCGGATATGTGAAGATAAGCTTGGACGTCAAACGTACAGAATGGAATTATTTTGTGTAGCGTAGTGTGCAGTCTAGTGCAGCCTACCTATTGTGGTTTATTTTGTTTTAGCTCACTGGGTACAGAGATGTTACTGCATCCACTATTATTTCTTAACGACTTTATTTGCACAGGACTCTAAGTAGTTCATGTTATTTCTTGATGTTTGAATAAAGGTGGCAATAACAGAAAGAAATACACAAGATACCATATTACGGAAGTGTAGTCCGCCCTCGGTAGCTGAGTGGTCAGCGTGACAGACTGTCAATCCTAAGGGCCCGGGTTCGATTCCCGGCTGGGTCGGAGATTTTCTCTGCTCAGGGGCTGGGTGTTGTGTTGTCCTAATCATCATCATTTCATCCCCATCGACGCGCAGGTCGCCGAAGTGGCGTCAAATCGAAAGACCTGCACCAGGCGAACGGTCTACCCGACGGGAGGCCCTAGCCACACGACATTTTATTTCACGGAAGTGTAAACCGGATAATTTTTGACGAACTGCCTGTTGGCTTCTGTCTCGAGTTCATTTTGATGCATTAATTGTAAAAAAAATATTTTGACTGCGAGGGCACCGCTAACATCGACGAATCTGTATATCCGTTTTTTTTTTTAATTGTTCTCGGATTCGCGGGACTAGGTTTTGCTACATACACTTTTGTCTTGAGTTGAGATGAGGAATCGCATGCCGACTTACAAATGCGACGTCCTTTCTTGACCCTGTACATCCGGCTGAGACATGATATTGGACCAAAGCCAGGTAATATTTTTTTTTATGAAATTCGGAGTACACAAGGCACAATGTGAGGATTTTGGTAAGACTAGAAGCGATTTCTCTTCTCGTTGTAGGCAATATGTGAACATTATATGTCCGAGAAATTTGACCTCTCACCTTCCAAATTTGGATTTTGTTATATTTACTGTGACTCCATGCTCTTTCGTGATCTGTAAAAACCGATTTAATGTGTCGTTGTGATGTTCCCAAGAGGGTTCTGCTATAATCACATCATCAACGTAACAAGTAATTTTTTGTAAAATTTCAGGACTGAGTATAGTATTAAACCCCTAATAAATGCTGCTGATGATATGTTTAAACCAAATGGCAATCGTTTAAACTGGTAACATCTACCGAATACGATAGATACTGTAAACTTCCTACATTCTGGGGCCAATTCTATCTGCCAGAAACTATTCCGTAAATAAATTGATGAAAATATCTTAGCACCGTTGGAACTTCGTATCAATTCCTCTAATTTTTCTGGGAGGATTTTCTAACATTCTGCGTGGTGTCTGTTTGTTCTAAGACGTGTCTCCCTACCACTTTCGTGCAACGACGCTCTGAGCGTGTTTTTTAGGGAATTGACTAGTTTGAACCTGGGACCTGTTGCTGGTAAGGAGACGCCAGACCGCACATGACATGTAGAGTTCAGAAGAGTTCAGTGAGACTAGCGATGATGTAACCAAATACTTAATGATTTCAGCACCAGCTCCACTGCACTCCCTGTAAAAGAATCTTAATACTAACTGAATTTAGTGGAAGGGGTTCAAGGCTTTCCTATTTCTAGTTAGCTGGTAAAATAACGTCGAAAAAGCAGTTAAGTTTACCATTGGAAATTTTATTCTACTCACAAAACATTGTTTATAAATTGCACTATTGATAAATGGAAGTGTTTTAATACAGGACGATAAAAACCAACTGCATTCAACAAAAATGAGAACAAATATTCCCTGAATGGGTTTCCAAGTTCTACAATGGATCGAAGGATGACCTATGCCATATCACATCTATAATCTAGGTTTAAATTAAGTTTCACAAAAGAGGAAACTATCAAAATGGTCTACAGTGACCCTCAATTATCTTTAATTACTTATCTAACTTGTCGTAAATTACAGTGGCTGATGTGGCTTCTCAATAATTATATAACAGAAAAATCATCGCGTTTCAGATTTTAACTTACGTAGCAAATGTGAATGCCATGAGCTTCAATTGACGATCGAATCTAGTATTACGTAAAAAGGGGATGTAACAGATGAGACTTCTGCAGTTCTGAGTGAAGCCTTATGCACTAAAAAATGCGATATCGCATGCGTTCATTACCTTGTCGGTGTTCGTCAGGGGGAGGCGAGCAGCACAGCTCCGCTCACCTCGCCGTCTCGGAAGCAACTCTCTCCTAACTTCTCCTTACTACAATTTACCGAAGTTGGTTTAAAAAAACTATCTAGCTGTGTTTTCATCTGGCCAATCAGGGTCTCAACGTTAACCTTAAGCTCCGCCTACAAAAATTCTGTCTATCCAATGAGAAACGTTATACTTTTCGTGGTTGGGCAATGTTTTTAAAGTTTGTAATGTAACAGAGACGCGAAAAAGTCTCACGCTAAAACTTGCAGCTGGTGTGGCCCTTTTAGTGTTACCGTAAGATCTATACTGTTCTTCTGGAGGACTCTAGCTTTTAACATGGGCTAGGGGTGGTCCTAGCGGTTAGCTGGCATCGTGGGTGTCCGTCCCTTATCGTAGGGCCTTCTAGCTTAACACGGTTCTGCTCTCATCTTCTGTTCTCGTTTCTCCCCTCGGAACTGCGTCTGTCTCACGGTGGGAAGGTATGACATGTATTTAGGCATTCTTGTGTTAGTCTGTGGTATTCCATTTGCTCACTCGTTACTCGTATTACTTTGGTTAATTTAATGTCACGATTTATTCGGAGCTATGTGACATACTACAGGATTTGCTTATCATGTCAGGGTTTTCATGGAAGGTGTTGGATTTGCCTGACACCTTACATATCACCACCCTTCGAACTTAATTTTTGCACTGAAGTTAGGCAATGATTGAATCGTTGTCTAAGCCAGTCAAAAATTATTCCTTTATCTAAATTTTGTTGCCTATTGTTCAGCCACATTATTTTGGTTCTATGCTAGTTTGTATTACTAATTTATATTTTTATATTCTTCCACATTATTCTCAAAAATATGTTTATATTGACAAGAGAAGAATATTATTATATTATTATTATTATTATTATTATTAATTTTTAATTATTTTTCTTTCATTATTTAAGTGTGAAGTTTGTTTTTTAAGAAGTTTGTTATCGAAAATGAGGAGTCTTTCACATCGATTTTCTTAGAAATATTTTTTTTTTTAAATGTAGTAATTAAGTAAAATCTATTCCTAATACATTTTCTAAATATCATGTACAAGTAAAATGTTTTTGTTTCTAGACACTCATTTCAACATTGTTACACTAACAAATAAGAATTATTTCCAAGAATTGCTTTGACAAAGAAATATACATACACAGGTATTAAGATATTATCCTAACAAATGGTACAAATGTTAGAAAAAAGGGAAAATATCCAGCAAGATAACTTTTTATTCTTTGTTTTTATAAGGAGAAAATAAGTAAAATATAGTTATTCTTTTATTTTTATGAGGAGAAAGTAGGTGGCATATAGTTTTAGTATTTATTATGCCTTACTTTTGATCTTTATGTACTGTCCATTTCAGAACTAATGACTTTTTTTTATCGATAGTCTATTTTTTACTTAAGTCCATAGTCAATGACTGTTATTTTGTAGTTTATTAGCTGTCTGGTGCGCTAAACTTATTTAGTTTTTCACATGTTTCTTTTGCACAATTCCTACATCACATCATTTGATTTCACACATTCACACAATCCTATGAATGTTTAAGCATGAGGTTGGCAAATGCTTTTGCATGAAGGTGATGGACTTGAGCGAGATGGATGTGGGCAAGTATTTGATATACTGCTTCGTTCGTCGTTCCTTGTTGGCTTTGCGTGTTGCTGTTGTGGAGGTCCCATAATCGAATGGAGCTGTGAGTGCAGAATCTCGTGGTTTACTGGTTTTGTATGCGTGAAAGTCATCGTTATGTGTCGCCGAAAGCGGTCGTTTTTCGTTGTAATACTTCGCAGACGACTAGTTTACAATAGGATAGGGATTTGGGAAGGTATGTCGACTATTCTTCACCCATCTTCTTTCTTGGTCTCAATCTTGTGAATCTTCAACTTCTGTTCTTCCTGCTTTTTCTCTGCTTGTTACTTGCTTCTTGGCTCTTCTCTGGGCAGGATATGGAAATATTTATTGATAACTAGTCACTTTGAAGTTCTCGTCTTAGTAACAGTTTGATAAATTGTTTGGGCATGTCATTTTACTTTGTGGAAGTTTTCTTCAGTTTCATGCATCAGCGTGCTGTTTAATAGCAGTAGTGTGACTTTTACACTTTTTTTTTTTTTTTTTGCCAGTGGTGGCTTGCCCAAGTGGTCTTCTCGTTGGGCCGTTTTTTGCTCGCTCCGCTGAGGCAGGGCGTTCTGTCCCAGCAGGGTTCCGCCACTCTGTGGTTCCGTGTTCTGTCCCAGCAGGGTCCGCCACTCTGTGGTTACGCTTCGCAGCAGATTTATTTACTGCCCACTACCGATACAAGAGCCCTCTGTTGTCTCGCTGTCCGTTCCCTTCTCTCGTCGCTTCTGCCTTGTAGGAATCGTGTCTTGTTAATTATGTCCTTTTCTTTCTTGATACTTCTCTCGTTGCAACTTGTGGGTCGTTGCATCTTGTCCTTGCTGGAGTTTTTACAATGGTTGTTACAAAACGTTTTACTTATAATCATCTAACATATGTCTAGTGCCTACATTGTTTTACGCCTTTTTAAAAAGCTTTACAAATTTCGGCGCCCTTTCCATGTTACAATTCTAAGATATTTTGAGTCTTAACTTCTACAAGAATCCTCAAATTCGTTTTTTTGTGTGTAGTTTCGTGGTGTATAGCATTTTAGTATTTCTTGCTGTTAGACTATCTACGTTTTACCCCTTCATCTTAATCTATGGTACTATTGGTGTTATTTTTGTTTTTGTTTTTGTTTTTATTGAAACTACTTTCTTTTTCCCACCTTCCTCTCTCTTCATTCTTCTTTCTCCTGCGATCTTATCTGCAGCATAATGTTGAAATATTGTGCTGATTATTTACCAATAATAAAACTAATGTTCAAACTTTTTGATATAGTTCACATAGTGAAGTCCTAAGGTTTTGCCTGTTTTTGGGTTCATTAGTTCCACAGCATTATCATGAGCAATTCGGCTAATTATGACAGGTCCTTTGTATGCAGCGTAAAACTTATGTATTTTGTGTTTCTGTTTGCTGGAGAGAAGGTGTGTTTTTACAAATACTTTCTGGCCTACTGAGAATGTTCTTTTAATTGCTGTTCTATCTCCTCTTTGTTTTCTTTTAATGGCTGCCTTTCTGATGTTGGAGAGTGCTGTTGCTATGACTTGTTTGTTCTGTCTATGTGGTACAATAGGGAATCTAACATTTTCTCTTGTTATGTTTGGGGGTTCAATATTTTTAAGTACAGTAACTGGAGGTAGTGGACTGACGAAAATGGATGTTAAGTCCCATAGTGCTCAGAGCCATTGAACTGGAGGTAGTAGTGTAGTGCTATGTGGCATTTCATTTATTACTTCTTGAAAATCTTTAAGGTATATATCCCAAGTGTTGTGTCTTTTGCCTGCATATAATCGGCATAAAGTGCCTATGTCCTTCATAGATTGTCTGCTGGATTTACGCTAGGTTTGTACTTAGATATGTAGATGGGTTTTATTTTGTGTTGTTTTAACGTGTTCTGCCATTGCACTGATTTGTATTGTGGGCCATTATCCGAAATTATTCGTTCCACTCGACCTACTTGTCTGAGAAAATCTTGTCTAAAAGCTTTACTTACAGTAAGACATGTTGCCCGTTTTAACGGTGTCAAGGTAACATATTTAGAAGTAAGTTCCAAAACGACAAATATGAAAATATGTCCATTTTTTGTGCGTGGGAGGGGCCCCATCAAATCTGTTGCAGCTATTTGTTTTAATCTTTTAGGGATTATTGGAAACATAGGTGGTTTGGTTTGGAAAGTGACATGTTTAGCCCTCATACATTTTTTGCATTTGGCTAATACTGTTCTAATTCATCTTTCCATATTAGGAAAATGGCTTGTTTGTTCTATTTTTAAAAAGCATTTCTTTGGTCAAAAGTGGCCATTACTTAAATGTGTATACCATATGTGCCCGCATCTCGTGGTCGTGCGGTAGCGTTCTCGCTTCCCACGCCCGGGTTCCCGGGTTCGATTCCCGGCGGGGTCAGGGATTTTCTCTGCCTCGTGATGGCTGGGTGTTGTGTGCTGTCCTTAGGTTAGTTAGGTTTAAGTAGTTCTAAGTTCTAGGGGACTTATGACCACAGCAGTTGAGTCCCATAGTGCTCAGAGCCATTTGAACCATACCATATGTACTTATTAATTAGTTCATCTGGGATATAAATTAACCATTCATTTGTTGCAACATTTCGTCTAAAAAAATAAAACATTGTTTTTACGAGATAGTGCTGTCGAATCTCTGGAAAACCCTTACTTCTCCACTTGTGTTTCATTCCTGGTATTTCGGGATCCTTGTCCTGTTCTTTGCCTATGTTTTTCAATGCTGTCGTAATGTAGTTTTCGAAAGGTACTTGTTTCATATAGTACATTCTGAACTGGTCTTCTGCTGCTTCCAAACCTATGTTATTGGATGCACCCTGTGGACATCGTGATAAAGCATCTGCTAATACATTCGCTGGTCCTGGTATGTGTGTAATAGTGAAGTCAAATTCTTGTAGTATTAACATCCATCTGGCTAACCTCCGATGAGTTAGTTTGGCGGATAACAGAAATTCTAATGCTTTGTGGTCAATGTATACTTTTGTTTCTCTTCCGATTAGGAAGTATCGAAAACGTTGGAAGCCCCATACAATGGCCAATACTTCCAGCTCCGTGACTGGATAGTTTTTCTCGCTTTTCGTGAGTACACGACTGGCAAATGTAATTGTTCTATATGATCTTAGCCCTCCCTGTTCGAATTCTTGGAATAAAACAACTCCTAAACCTGTTTTCGCGCTATCAGTGGCCATACAAAAATTTTGTGTTAGATCAGGATGTGCTAAAATCGTTGCTGTTCTTAGTGGGCTTTTCACTTTTAAAAATTCTTTCATTGACTTGTTGACCCTATACCCATGGCGTGTTTATTCCAGTCAATGCACATAGGCGCGGTGTTGCGAGAGAGTCAATCCAAATAAATTTTTTATAGATTCCAGTGAGACCTAGAAATCCTCTGAGAGTTTTCTTATTATATGGAGTACAGAATTCTTTGATTGCCGTTAGTTTTTCTGGGTCGGGCATTACCACTTTCTCTGAAATTATGTGCTAGAAATTTGACCTCTCGCCTTCCAAATTTGGATTTTGTTATATTTACTGTGACCCCATGCTCTTTCATGATCTGTAAAAACTGATTTAATGTGTCGTTGTGATGTTCCCAAGAGGGTTCTGCTATAATCACATCATCAACATAACAAGTAATTTTTTGTAAAATTTCAGGACTGAGTATAGTATTAAATCCCCTAATAAACGCTGCTGATGATATGTTTAAACCAAATGGCAATCGTTTAAACTGGTAACATCTACCGAATACGATAGATGCTGTAAACTTTCTACATTCTGGGGCCAATTGTATTTGCCAGGAACTACTCCGTAAATCAATTGATGAAAATATCTTAGCACTGTGGAAGTTTTGTATCAATTCCTCTAATTTTTCTGGGCGATCTGTCTCAGAGATTATGATTGTGTTGATCTGTCTGGAATCAAGCACTAACCTGATGCTCCCATCTCGTTTTTGTACAATATGGAGCGTGCTGTTATACGTGGAGGTAGCTGGTTCAATAATATCATCATCTAACATTTTAGATATCTCCTGGAATGCTTTGTTCCTGTAGCTTAATGGGATTGTATAGGGTGGCACTCCTAAGGGTTTGTGCTGTTTTACTTCAAACTTGTACTGAAAGTGTTTAATACTGCCAGTCTTAGGTAAAAATACCGCTGCTGTTTCTCGTAAAATACCCTCTAATTCTCTTTTACTGTGTTCCGAAATACCTTGAACTTCTTGCAATTTTTCGTCGATTTCTTTATGGATTTCTAACATGAGTTGAGGCGATTCCCCCTTTTGTGCATACCATTCTAATTCTTCATCCTCTTTATCTCGCGTCATTCACAATTGTTTGTTTATAACTGGTATTTCTTCTAATTTAGGTTTTGCTCAAAGAGAAGTGTGACATTCCCAAACGTTACGCTACCTTTCCCCATATCTATTATCGCTCGTCTCTCATTTAAAAAATCTGCACCTATAATAAAACCTATAGTTAGTTTAGGTATAATCACGAAGTTGGCTTCGATCTTTTGACGTTGGCACGAAAGAATTAACCTTGTTTGTCTCGTAACTTCCACAGCATTGTTTCTAATAGGACCTCTTACTTTCATCTTACGTGTTTTCAGAACTGGCAATTCCTCATTGGCATTACACTGCATGAAGAAATTTTCTGAGATCGCGGTCAGTTCACTTCGGCTATCAACTACAATATTGACTGGGATATGCTTTACCATGGCCTTCACAATTGGTTGAATTTGAAAGGGTTGGCTCTGTTCTTCTTCTTCTTGCATCAACGAATCCTCCACTGAATCATACATGAGTCTTTTCAGGAATTTCCCTTGTGAATTCGAACTTTCCGTAGGATAAGCTTTGACTGCTACTTCTCTCTCTTTTATTTCCTCTTCTGTATTTCTTCCTGCATTTACGCTTTCTTCAGCATCCTCTACTTTTTCCTCATCCTCGTCTATCTTCTCCTTCTTCATTGCTACTTCCACATAATCGCATCTAAATGCTCTAATTATCGCTTCATAACTTCCTTCATTATATACGTTGAGTTGTGTGCCCACTAGTAACTTATTTTCAACTTCTGTCGACTGCGCATTATCCTCATTGAATTCGCTTTCTCTGGTTTCCATCTCAAATAGCTCTGCAACACTCATTACTTCGTCCTTTCCTCCAACATTCGTTGTGCATGCCTCTGGTCATTCATCTTCCTCATCAGTATTCTCCCAATTAATTTCGTCCCAACACGATATTGTTATTTTCCTGTCATCTTTTTCATTTGGTCCTTGCGGTTTTGTTTCTTCCTTCTTCTCTTCTCGTGATAAGGTATTTACTTCTCTGTTCAAGGTGCTACAACTGTCCTGGGTCGGTGCGTCATTCCCTTTGGCATGGGCGTTTAGCTGTCAATTCGAACGTTTTTCGGGGTTTGATGGTCTTACCTCCACCTCTTCTATCAGTATTCTCTTTTCTTGTTCAGCTTGTTGATAGTGGTTTCTTTGTTGATAATTTGTCGGTCTATTGGTTCTCCAATACCCTTTCCGGTTGTCGTTATTCCCTCTATAATAGTTGTTGCCGTTCCTGGGTGAATTATAGTTATTGCCATATTCTCTTCTAAATCCATAACCGGTTCTTTGTTGAAATCTGTTGTCGTTTCTTGGTGCGAAGTTATCACGTGATTCGTAATTATTGTTTCTTCGTACTGTGTCTTGTGGATTCCACTGCTTTTTGCTTTCGTTTTCACGTGCGCTTCGTCTTTTCTTGCGTCATCTTCCAAAAATATGAACTCTAGTTCCCTTAGAATACCTATAAATGCTTCGACGTCATTGCCTCCGCAACCTTCTAATGATTGCTGGTATTTTAATGGCAACTTCATCCGCATAATTTAATCAACTCTCCGTCACTGTATGGTACATCTAAGCATTGATTTTTCTTTGCCATTAATTCAAAAAATTTCACGGGACTCTTCTCTCCTGAATTTTCAAAATATGGGTTCTGTAATAATTCGTACTTCACTCTGTTCTGTGCTTCGCTGGACCAATATCGTGAGAGAAACTTCTCTCTGAAATCTTCGTACGATCGGCATGTCGCTGCAACATTTTGCATGGTTTCTGCGACTGTTCCTGACATGTGTGCACATATAAATTCTAATTTGTGTGCTAGCGTCCAGTGTTCTGGTAATCTACTCGGAATTGATCAATAAAAGTTCGTGGATGTAATGAGTTTCCTTCTCGAAAGTGTTGAAATTTTCTGACTGTGGGGAAATGATCGTTATCATACTTCGTCATAGTTCCATATGAAATTCGCGATTCTTCGCTACTTTTGTTTCTGATCATTTCTCCCGTCGTTCTTTCCGGTTGTGGTAGATCCATTGGATATTGTCCACTGTAACTTTTGCGTACCCGCGGTGCAGTTTGACTGATTTCACGTATGTTACTTTCCGCCTGTGATTAGAATCGCAAATGCGTAATATCTTCGTTAATTGCTTGTTTTTCCGGTGCTGTTACAGATACGGATGTGGTTGCAGACTCAGTGCTTGTTCGACCCTGTTCACTACGCTCTTCAATGGTTTGCAACAACTCTGGTTGCAATTTCTGAAATTGTCGCTTCGTTTGCGCTTCTATTTTGACTATACGGTTATCATATCTTTTCAGCGCTGCTTTTGTGATACGTTTGTGTAACACACTGTTTTCAACAATTTCACGCGCTGTACCTGCTGCTTGTCTAGTAATTACGTTTATCTGTTTCTCTAGTTTCATGACGTCTCTCTGGGTGTTGTTACGTAATGTTTTGATCTCGTCCTGAATGTCATTACGCAATGTTTGTACGTCCACTTGTACCTTGTCAATGTCTGTTCTCAATTGATTGTGACCCGTTATTAAGTTTCCTATCACTTCTCGAGATTCTTTTGCCTCGTCTTCAATATGACTTAGGTGTAACAGAATTTTTTTGTTTTGTTCTTTACTCTCACGCATTTGTCTCGTGGTTTCTGCATTCTGAATTTGAATTTGGTTCGCTATATCTTTGTTTTGCCTTCTCATGGTTTCCGTAATTTGTTGTAATAATTCTGACAGATTAGTGGGTCCTATTGCGTTTTCTTCCGACGTCCTACGCTCTGTGTTTTCGCACAAGTGTTGGTTCGCAACCGATTGCATTGAACTGTGCTGTGACACGTTTCTGCTCGCATTCCTTGTACTCTGTGTGAGAGAGCTCTGATTACTTGTACTATGGGTTCTACGTATTCAAGGCGCAAGTTAGAATCCTCATCAACTGTCTCTCTACTTTCCTGCTCCTCTGTCGTATGCTGACTTACGCTTACTGTGCCTTGACGTACATTATCCTCGTTATGGTGTGTTATATGCCTTATCTCTCGCGATACTGCATCGTCTGTTGTACTGTCCTCTATTCTCTGTCCACCTTCATGCTGGGTCTCTACCTCAATTCGGTCAAGGTCTCGATCTGCCATTGCTGCAGTCAGCTAGCGTTAGTCAGAGTGAGATATTTATTTGCAGTTTTCCGACTTTAAGAGCTATGTCTAGGGTCGTAATTTTCACGTTATCCCTTTAACTTTGCACACGAACATTTAGAGATTAGTTATTAAAGCAGTGACTTGCCGACATTACTTTTCCGAATCCCTTATTTTCTGTTTTAAAAGCAATTCACGCGCCCTACTTCGCGTCAACATGCGCTCATACGATCTCACGCGTTTCATAAACTTTTTGCACACACGACTTGACAATCAATTCACTTACTTGTTGGGTCAGAACCAACTTATCAACGATGTATCCGCCACCTGTGCGCTTGCATTGGAGAGAAAACTTAATTCTAACAATATTAAAATTCGTAACATAATTATGCTATTGTCTCTGCCAGAATTTCTCACTTTCTATTCAATACTTTATTACTATCTATCGCTGCAGCTACTGTTTTCAACTATTTATGCCTTTAAAAAAAATTTATTACGATAATTTTTTAACAGGATATTTTTCTGACCTAGTTAGGCCTGTGGTCGATCTTCAATCATGGTATTTTACCATCCTGGAAGGGTCGCCATTCTCTAACACTCTGCGTGATGTCTGTTTGTTCTAAGTCGTGTCTCCCTACCACTTTCACGCAACGACGCTCTGAGCGTGTTTTTTAGGGAATTGACTAGTTTGAACCTGGGACCTGTTGCTGGTAAGGAGACGCCAGACCACACATAACATGCAGAGTTCAGAAGAGTTCAGTGAGACTAGCGATGATATAACCAAGTACTTAATGATTTCAGCGTCAGCTCCACTGCACTCCCTGTAAAAGAATCTTAATACTAACTAAATTTAGTGGAAGGGGTTCAAAGCTTTCCTAATTTTAGTTAGCTGGTAAAATAACGTCGAAAAAGCAGTTACGTTTACCATTGGAAATTTTATTCTGCTCACAAAACATTGTTTATAAATTGCACTAATGATAAAAGGAAATGTTATAATACAGGATGATAAAAACTAAATGCGTTCAACAAAAATGTGAACGAATATTCCATGAATGGGTTTCCAAGTTCTACAATGAATCGAAGGATGACCTATTCCATATCACATCTATAATCTAGGTTTAAATTAAGTTTCACAAAAGAGAAAACTATCAAAATGGTCTACAGTGACCCTCAATTATCTTTAATTAGTTATCTAACTTGTCGTAAATTACAGTGCCTGATGTGGCTTCTCAATAATTATATAACAGAAAAATCATCGCGTTTCAGATTCTAACTTACGTAGCAAATGTGAATGCCATGAGCTACAATTGACGATCGATACTAGTATTACGTAAAAAGGGGATGTAACAGATGAGACTTCTGCAGTTCTGAGTGAAGCCTTATGCACTCAAAAATGCGGTATCGCATGCGTTCATTACCTTGTCGGTGTTCGTCAGGGGGAGGCGAGCAGCACCTCGCCGTCTCGGAAGCAAGTCTCTCCTAACTTCTCCTTACTACAATTTACCAAAGTTGGTTTAAAAAAAACTATCTGGCTGTGTTTTCCTGTGACCAATCAGGGTCTCAATGTTAACCTTAAGCTCCGTCTACAAAAATTCTGTCTATCCAATGAGAAACGTTATACTTCTCGTGGTTGGGCAATGTTTTTAAAGTTTGCAATGTAACAGAGACGCGAAAAAATCTCACGCTAAAACTTGCAGCTGGTGTGGCCCTTTTAGTGTTATCGTAAGGTCTATACTGTTCTTCTGGAGGGCTCTATCTTTTAACATGGACTGGGGGGTGGTCCTAGCGGTTAGCTGGCGTCGTGGGTGTCCGTCCCTTATCGTAGGGCCTTCTAACTTAACACGGTTCTGCTCTCCGCTTCTGTTCTCGTTTCTCCCCTCGGACAGGCCTCTGTCTCACGGTGGGAAGGTATGACATGCATTTAGGCATTCTTGTGTTAGTCTGTGGTATTCCATTTGCTCACTCGTTACTCGTATTACTTTGGTTAATTTAATGTCACGATTTATTCGGAGCTATGTGACATACTACTGGATTTGCTTATCATGTCAGGGTTTTCATGGAAGGTGTTGGATTTGCCTGCCACCTTACAAAGGCACAATGTGAGGATTTTGATAAGACTAGAAGCGATATTTCTTCTCATTGTAGGCAATATGTGAACCCCATAGAATAGAATTTCCCTTAGCATCCAAAAGTAATGTCGGCAAGTCACTGCTTTAATAACTAATCTCTGAATGTTCGTGTGCAAAGTTAAAGGGATAACGTGAAAATTACGACCCTAGACATAGCTCTTAAAGTCGGAAAACTGCAAACTAAATATCTCACTCTGACTAACGCTAGCTGACTGCAGCAATATGTTGGTCGTGATTTTGATCTGTTTGCTAATATTTTCCTGGCCTACAACTTAAAGTAAGTGAAGTGAGCGAACAGAAACAACGATTACATTCAATACTCCCGTTAATTCATAGACACAATTACTGGATCAACACGAAACAGAACAATAAAAAATGTGAGACAAATGTAGCCTATCTATCTAAATCCTCAAGAAGATTAAATGGAAAGCAGTGCTATTCTCCCATCAGTTGAATCACTTCCTGCCCTCTTAAGAATTTACTTTCTCTCGATGTTTACGATCACTGACAACTATTTAATCCTGTAATTTTAGATTGGAACAGTGACTGGATGTTGGTGACTAACAGCCCAGAAATCTACACATTCATTACTAGTAAGAAAGGAGACGAGACAGACTATCTCTCTCGATTCCGCAAGTGTCAGTGCTGCAAAGTTATGCTCACTGTGGAGGATGCGCGAGGCTGTGTGCTGCAGAATTGCTGGCTGCTTCATGAAGACAGAGTCCTCAGCATCTCTGCGGGGCTCCAGGACGTGTCTGCCTCTTCCGTGCTGCTACCTCAAGTCGATCGGGATACCATGGAGTCCTAACCTTAAATCGATGTGGACACTTCCACGGCCTGTGCCCCTCTTGTGGCGCTCACTTACGCACTCCGTACTCCTTGCCGCCCCAAGCAACGAAAATTAGTAACTACTTTGGTCAAGTCACAAGGATTCCATCCAGCAGAGAGAAAAAATACGCGTCTTTTTCCCCCGCCATCGATAACATGAAACTGCACATCTACGTCGATACTCCGCAATCCGCCGTACGACGCTTGGCGGTAACCTACATCACTACTTGTCATTTCGTTTCCTATTCCTCTCGCGAAAAGGACGAGGGAAAAGCGACTGTCTATATGTCTCGTATCTTATCTTCGTGTTCCCTACACGCAATATATGTTGGAGGCTGCAGAGTCATTCTGCAGTCAGCTTCAAATGCCGGTCCTTCAAATTTTCTCAATACTGCTCCTTGAAAAGATTGTTGCCTTCGCTCCTCCCATTTGAGTTCCCGAAGCATCTCTGTAACAAGTGTGTGTTGTCCGAAACTACCAGTAACAAACCTAGTAGCCTGACTACGTCACTGCCTTCCTTTAATGCGACCTGGTACGGATCCCAAACACTCGAGCGGTACCCAAGAATAGGTCGCACTAGCGTCCTGTATGCCGTCTCCTTTACAAATGAAGCACACTTTCCTAGAATTCTCCAAACAAACCGCATTTCACCATTCGCCTTTCCTACCACAATCCTTAATTGCTCGTTCCATTTCATATGACTTTATAACATTACGCCCAGATATTTAAACGACTTGACTGTGTCAAGTAGAACACTACTAATGCATTATTCGAACTTTACTTGCTTGTTTTCTTATTCATCTACATTAATTTATATTTTCCTATATTTAGAGCTATCAGTCATTCATCACACCAGCTGCAAATTGTGTGTAAGTTATCTTGTGTTCTCCTACAGTCACTCGACTTCACCTTGCTGTACACTACAACATCATCAGCAAACGACTGCAGATTGCTGCCCATCCTGTCCGCCAAATTTTATGTATGTAGAGAATAATCGCTGTGCTATCTCACTTCCCTGGTCCACTCTTAACGACACCTTTGTCTCTGGTCAACACCCACCTCCGAGGACAACACAGTGGTTTTTAGAGCTTAAGATGTCTTCGAACCACTCACATATCTGTGAACTACTCCATATGCTCGTGCCTCCTTTAACAGCCTGAAATGGTGCACCGAGCCAAAGGTTTTCCGGAAATCTAAAAATATGGAATCTGCCTGGTGCCCTTCATCCATAGTTCGCATGTGAAAAAAGAGCAAGCTGAATTTCGCCCTAGCGATGCTTTCTAAAACCACGCTGATTCATGGACATAAGCATCTCAGTCTTCAAAAAATTTATTATGTTCGAAATGAGAATATTTTCAAAGATTATGCTGCAAACCGATGTTAGAGATATTGATCTAATTTTGCGGGTCTGTTCTTTTCCCCTTCTTACACACAGTAGTCACCTGCGTGTTTTTCCATTCACTTGTGTCTTTGCACTCGGTAACAGATTCGCAATAAATGCAAGCTAGGTAAGATGCCAATGACCTAGAGTACTCCTTGAAAAACTGAACTGGGATTCCATACGCACCTTGTGACTTATTTGTTTCGAACTCTCTCAGTTGTTTCTCTACGCCAGGGATACTTGTTACTAACTCGTACATACGGGAGTATGTTGGATGGTTAAATTTTCAGGCAGATTAAAACTGTATGCCGGACCGAGACTCGAACTCGGGACTTTGCCTTTCGCGGGCAAGTGCTCTACCATCTCTACCATATGAGCTACCCAAACACGACTTACTAGCCCCCGTCACAGCTTCAATTCTGCCAGTACCTCGTCCCGAGTTCGAGTCTCGGTCCGGCACACAGTTTTAATCTGCAAGAAAGTTTCGTATCAGCGCACACTCCGCTGCAGAGTGGAAATCTCATTCTGGAAACGAAAGCATGTTTGTACGAGTCTCCCACGTGGACGATTTCTTGAGCGTGAAATTTAAAACTTCGGCTTTGTTTTCTTGTCTACAACTGCCACATGAGACTCGTCAACAACTGAGTAGATTCCAGCCTTGGACTCACATAGCAATTTTGTACTTAGGACCAGAATTTTGTCGGATTCTCTACCAGATCTTTTGCTAAGGTATGTCAGTGGTAAAGTTGTATGCTTCACGCATAGATCTTTTCACAAACGAACGAATCTCTAGCAATCTTTACTTGTCATCTACGCTTTCTCTTTTGGACTGAGAGCGCAACAGCCTCTGCTTCCTCAACATTTTTCGAATCTCGTTAGTAAACCATGGCGGGTCTTTCCCGTCCTTAATCCACTTACTAGGCACACAATTCTCCAGTTACATTGTGCTTAAACTTTGCTCACAATTCCTCTACGTCCATCTTAATGGAGCTAAGTGATGTCAGTGCACTATCTAAGTGAGATACTGACAACTGCTTATCTTCGATTTGTAGTAGAAACATTCTTCAAGCCTTCTTAACTGATTTATTGACTTTCGTAATAATAGTTGCTATAATGACATGATGATCGCTAATTCCCGTTTCGCCGGCCACTGTGGCCGAGCGGTTCTAGGCGCTTCAGTCCGGAACCGCGCTGCTGCTACGGTCTCAGGTTCCAATCCTGCCTCGGGCATGGATGTGTGTGATGTCCTTAGGTTGGTTAGGTTTAAATAGTTCCAAGTCTAGGGGACTGATGACCTCAGATGTTCAGTCCCATAGTGCTCAGAGCCATTTGAACCATTTGAATCCCCGTATCTCTACTGACACTGTCGATAAGGTCCGGCTTATTTATATCTGCCAGTTGTAAGGTATTTCCATCGCGTGTGCGCTGCCGAGCTAGTTGCTCAAGACAGTGTCCAGAAAACGTATTCAATATTATTTTGCATGTCTGTCTGTCTGTATCTCCCGCAATGAGTCCATAGAAACCCCAGTCTATACTCTATACCTTAAAGTCGCCTCCAACAAGTATTGGGTGACCTGGGTATTTACACGCTACTGACCGTAGACTTCCTTTGAATGGCTCTAGACCTGTCACAGCGGAATCGATTGGCCTGCAAAAACATCCAGCAATTCACTGGGTTTCACCTGGCTCTGTTATACGCGACCAGTTAACTTCACTGTCACACTCAACTTCGACCTCAACAGTGTTTTTGTCAACTGCAGTGAACACTCCTCCTCCCGTGGCCTCTACTCCGTCTTTCCTATATACATTCCATGACTCGCAAAATACATCAGAACTTCCCATTTTGGGTTTCAGTCAGTTCCCGGTCCCGAGAATAATTTGAGCGGGGAAACTTTCCTAGAGGGTAGTAAATTTGGGAACTTCGTTACAAATACTTGGACAATTTATTGATAAAATTTTGACGGAAGAAGTGTTTTTACTTTGAACGCTGGCTTCCCTTGCTGCGTATAGACTCACGACCAAAAAGGCCGCTAGTACCAAAAAGCATTCATTTCAGCGCTGCAATCTGACGCTACACATCTTTACAGCAGATGCAAATTCTTTTGCTAATGTTCATAACGCCTCAGATGTGTTCGAGGAATTCGTAGGGGACCGCGAGAAAGTTAGTGTTTGTTTCCTATGGCCTGCGCTTTCTGCAAGCGGCAGATGCCAATCTGCTAAGGAAGTCATAAAACATGGAAAGGGCCCAAACTGTCACACAGGGTGCCGTACCGCCCTTGGCCGGACCTTAGCCACAAGCAGCCGTGTGGGAGGACGATTCTTGCTGCTTCCTGCGGGTTCCAGGCCAAACTCACTTGCAAGAATCTTACGGTATTCAGCCCACATATATGAAGATGGTATCTGTTCTTTCGGACATGTCCGAAATAACAGATATCGTTTTCATATAGTTAAGACTAACCGGCCATTGACAGTCTTCTTCTGTGCGGATGCACACGTATTGCCCAAACTCTTACGGGACTCAGTAAGATTGTCTGCTGCGAGTAATGAGTGTAATGGGCAGGGGCACTAGAATTTAGTGTGTGGACATTAAGTTGGGAATGTGGGTCTCACAGGGAGCGTGTAAGGGATAAGTCCCTGCAGTCGCACTATTCTCTGTGTCCTCGGTGGCTCAGATGGATGTCCGCAGCTTGTGGTCGTGCGGTCACAACAGAGCAAACCCACAGCAGAGTCATTCGAAGTTTTGAAGAATATTGGTAGGTAGGTCATCACAGAGTAGACCCATTGTAGTCCTGGTAGAGATTACGGTATTGGTGGGCCACCAGAAGTGTAGACCCACTGTAGTCCTGGTAGAGATTGTGGTATTGGTGGGCCACCAGAGGTGCAGATCCACTGCAGTCCTTGTAGAAATAATGGTATTGGTGGTCCACCAGAGGTGGAGACCCACTGTAGTCCTTGTAGAGATGGCCAGCAGCCATCTATGGTGACTGTGCAGGTCCACATACTATGACCAACAGAAACGTGTGCAGTGAAATGGAACTTACAAGTTAATAATATGATGAACTGGTGTCAATTACAATTTTATAACATAAGAATACAATTACAAAGGTACAAAATACATCATTAAAGAACATAACAATACAGATAACATTTGTATACAGGCTTTACAAAAGAATCGAAATAACATATACATCAGTGTTACAGGAATTATGACATGAGTACATACATAAAAGATCAGAATAACTTTCGAAACATCAACTTCACACATGAGCATTAAAACAAAACAGAACAAATAATGTTTAAACATCTTTACAAAGTAAATAACATAGTATTAGAAAAATTCTACAACATAACAACATCAGCTAAACACATAAAGACAGGAAAAACACATATATACAAGGGAACACAAACGCATAGTGGGACAACACAAGGAAAGGACAGGGTTTCTTTTACTGCAGTATTTTGCAAACAAAACTTTCTTTACTTCTTGGAGATCTCCCTTCGTTCTTCATTATTTCCAAAAAGTCCTATCTATGCCTGCTTTCTGTACTTTTTTCGTATGACTTCTCAATGCATTTCTTCCAATTCATCGCAACTCATTGTCTTATATAGTCTACCCCCTCTTAAGCTAACTTAAATCTACTGAGGTCAGATGCTAAACTAAGGGACGAGGCAATGCAGCAGCACAGAACCATTAACACAAACAGCAATGACAAAAAAAATGGAAATTGGCAAAGCAAGCTACAGTAAATCTAAATTACCAAGCAAATGCAACATTCCAACTAATATGAGCCAATGTGCAGCAACAAGAAAAATAAATCAGTAGTAAAACTAGCTTAACAGAGTAATGCAAAGTGAAATTTAGTAGCACTATGCCTGGCAAACAGCAGCAGCAAATGCAATAACTTATATCTAAACATGACAAAGCTCAAGCAGAAAAAATAGTACACTAAAGTGGCCATGTTTAATACCTATGTCACATCTTAATACTAGAGTGATACATCACAATTTATTCAACAAAAGAAATTACCAAGTACTTGAAAACAAAATTATGTATACAGTTACTCTTATTAATCCCTTCTTATTGTTCTTTCCTTTCGAAGTGCTCCTTTTTCGAAGAACGTGGATAGTAAAATTATTATTTAATAGATCTGTTGACAGAAAGTTTTCACATTAGCAAATGCATTTAATTTTATTTTATAAAACCAATGCTGCAACACAGCTGGAAAACAGATATCAAATGAAATAAGCAACTATGTACAAAGCACAAAAATATCATCCATTAGTCATGTGGCATTTCATAAGTTGGTAGAAATTCTCTCAATTCTCGTGGAAAGACGCTTGTCTTAATCAGGTGTGCAGATGTACGTATATTTCCAAGTAATGAGCGTGTCGTATTTGCGATGCTTTCTACAAAGGAATGTCAATAGCGAGGATAATGACCTTTTTTTTCTCCACCTAATGGCTTTCCTTTGTCAGACGACTACCTATCAGCTGGGCGCCCAAAACGCATTATGTCAAGGTCACTTACCTTTCTTACTGAAATATTTACGACAGCAGTTCCTGCTACAGTGGCAGTCTCATATAAAAAATTTCACAGGTCAAGAATTTGCGTTACAAATCTGTAGAAACAAAATCCTATTGATACAACAGTGTCCAAAAAAATTTTCGTCGGCATTGTAATACATTCACGCATTTACATACATTTCATAATTCTAAAATACGATTCTTGGTTTCCAACATCCTTTTCCACAAAGCAGTCCCTAACCACTACTCATTATTCCTTGCCTTATTATACATACACATATTCCTCAACACTTCTTCAATATTTCATCATAAGAAATACATAGCATAATTAAACTCCGCATATACGGTATCATCATCTTATTGATCATAAACATACCACAACAGCATAACACACATCATCGTCGTAATAGTATCATAACATCTCAGTCAATTCTCAAAATCGTCGTAGCTTCCTCCAATAATTTCAAAACCTAAAAAAAATTCTCTGCTCATTTCAAAAGTGTTATCTACCTCAAACGTATATTAAAATCATGATCCCATACCAAATACATCATTTAGAGCTCTCATAGTATCACAATGGCTCTGAAAAATATGAAGGGTTCACACAGTACAAACAAAATACAATTTCATGAGTGTGAAGTTATCCAACTGTGTAATTGGGTAAATATCTGTCACTGACATAGTAAATAAAAATGTTTGTTTCTCTGTTAAATAATCAGATAGCTGTGTAATTTATGTGTTAGAGAAATATGGTATCGATGTGTATAGTTGTATAAGCAAATACCATATTAGCTATGGCTGCTTGTGCTTGCCAAACACATGGTACACAAAGTAAGCATGTAACCCCCTGAGGATTCATGTAATTATACCCTCAGGTGTTACAGATTACAGCAATGGAATGAAATGTATCACGGAAAACCTTTGTATCATTGTACTTCAAATATCTTTAAAAATAAATGTTTTAAGTACAAAATTAATCACTCATATATGTGTACTGTAGCGCTAAACTGTGCGTCTTGTTGTAAGATAATCTCTGTGGAAGTGTCGTAGTTATCGTCCTCCGAAAGCTAAGTTCAGCAGAAGTCAATGTACTTACCTCACGATAAACAAAAGTGAAATGCTTTGCGTATAGATATCTTAGTTATTACGCTTATTGCCGTGATGAAGAAAGTACTGTGCTGTAACGTATTGTTGTGCTATGGAAAAGGCTGTCTCATTGTAGCTATACCACAAAAGTTACTACTAAAACATGTTTTACTTCCCAGAATAATTCAGAAAAACTGTGCAGATATAAAACAGAAACACCGCAAAAGCAACAATGTAAATTGTGTCACATATTAATAGCGTCGTGATATAATCATGTAGCTATCAAAGAAACCAAATGCTAAGTCATCTTTAATCTCACCAAATGTACTTCAAATAAAGAGTATCTTTTCAAGTAAACCAAAATGGTGCATTAAAATCTCATTAGCAGTATAAGTTATAAGTATGTAAACTTGATAGTCGTTACGTAATCGTGCAACTTGTTGCAACAATGTATAACACTGTGTCGTCTGTTCACTATAACAATGCATTCGTAATTACTGTCTAAATAAGTTGCCCAGGTTCTTGACTGGATATTTGACTTCAAACATTTTTGCATGGTAACAGTTTCTTAAGTCTGACAAAGCATACTAGAAATGTAAAGTGAAAAGTTTTATGGCAAAGACAAAGTTAAAAAGCAGATTATCTTTCAACAAACGGTTTTACACGTGAAATGTGGTGTAAACCTTTACTCTTCCTAGTACGCAGAGTTTCAACTTCAACGCAATTATCATGTGGTATACGTCGGATTCTGTACGGTCCATTTGTGACTCAAGTGTTTCTTCTTATGTGACAATGAATGAGCTTTAATGAGGACATTCTGACCAATATATAATTTCTTTGCATTTGCTTTACCATGTAGTTTTCTCCTTTTGCCTGCTGCAGATTTTATATTTTTAATAGCCAAATCAATTATGTCTTTGTGTCGAAGTTTACGTGTATTCGGGAAAGGTACAAGCTCTCTGATTCTGTTCGGTGGTTCTTCATTCTTCAGTACAAGAGTAGGTGGTAAAGCAGTGGAGTCATGAGGCATTTCATTCAGCACATTTTGAAATAAGTGTAAATATCTGTCCCAATGCTGACGCTTTCTGTGACAATAAAGTCAGCAAAGCTTATTGATTTCTTTCATAATCCGTTCAGACAGGTAACAATGTGGTGAGTACAATGAAATAAAAACAAGTTTGATTTTATGGTTCCGAAGCATGCGTGACCAAACAGCAGATCTGAATTGTGGTCCGTTATCTGAAATGACTTTAGCAACGTGGCCAACTTCACGTAAGAAATTTTTAACGAAGGCGTTGGATACAGACCGTCCAGTGGCTTTACGTAACGGAGTGAAAGAAACAAATTTTGAAGTAAGTTCAACAGCGACTAGAACGTACGAAAATCCATTCGATGTTCTGACAAGGGGTCCCAAGAGATCAACAGCAGCAAATTCTGTTGATTTAGAAGGAATGATAGGAAACAACGGAGCACGATGTGAGATAGTAGATGGTTTCGCCTTTTGACAAAGTTTACAAATAGACAAGACTCTTCGAATTCTCTTTTCCATATTGTTAAAATAACAAGTCGTCCGAAGAATATGATAACATTTTCGTGGACCAAAATGTGCGTAGCTGAAATTAATGTACCAAATGAGCTTATTAACAAAATCGTCTGGAATGTAAAGTACCCATAGCTTGTCATCAACAGGGCAGCGTTTGAAGAGTATGTTGTTTCTAACCAGGTAATAATGCCGAATCTGAGTGTGTGTATTTTCATGCCATTTACTTTTGATGTCTTTCCAAATCGGATCTTTATCTTGTTCATGAGCAATGTCCTTTAAAGATGTGGTGATGAAGTTTTCAAAGGCGACTTTCTGAATGTAAAGAATACTGAAATTTTTCTCGAGGTTGCCTTCTGTGTTACTTTTCTCAAGCCCAGCCGGTGCGCGTGACAGTGCGTCCGCAACAATGTTCTCCTTGCTGGGAATGTAGACTATTGTGAAGTGGAATTCTTGCAGAAACAATGCCCAACGTTTTAACCTGTCATGATTTAATTTTGAAGACATAAGAAATTGTAATGCACGATGATCACTGTATACTTTTATGTGGTTACCAGAAAGAAAGAAACGGAATTTGTTAAATGCCCAAACGATAGCTAAAGCTTCTAATTCAGTAACGGAATATTTTTTTTCAGATTTTGTTAGCACTAGGCTGGCAAAAGCAATGGTTTTCTGAACAGCAGTGCCATTTTCTATGGCTTCTTGAAATAAAAGGACACCAAGACCGACTTTAGAAGAATCCGTGCTAAGGCAGAAATCTTGTGACAGATCTGGATGAGCTAGTATTGGCGCGTTAAGTAACGCTTCTTTCAAAAAATTGAATTCCAACTGTGCTTGTTCGTCCCAGCTCCAAATAGTATTTTTTCCAGTGAGAGAACAAAGTTTTGGTGTAACTAGAATTTGCATATTCAGAAAACGACGGTAAAAATTTACGAGACCTAGAAAACTGCGGACTTTTTTTTTGTGGATGGAACTGGAATGGCTCTGATTGCTTCTAACTTTTCAGGATCCGGCTGAATGCCTTCAGAAGAAATAGTATGACCCAAAAACTTCACCTTTGTCCTACCAAATTCAGACTTTTCCAGGTTAACTGTAATTCCAGATTCTGCAAAAATATGTAACACGCTGTTGAGGATGCGATTGTGTTGTTCCCATGAGGCTTCTGCTATCAGAATATCGGCCACATATAAGGTGATGTGTCGTTTTATAACTCAGGTATTATGGAATTTAGTCCGCGAATGAATGCTGCCGAAGAAATGTTCAAACCAAAAGGAAGTTCCCGAAACTGATAACAAACGCCGAAACAAAGGAAAGCTGTGTATTTTCTACATTCTGGATGAAGTTCGATCTGATAAAAGCTGGATCTGAGATCAATAGAAGACAACACTTTTACGCCATTAAAATTTTGAAGATGTTCTTCCATCGTTTGCGGCCTGTCTGTTTCAGGAATGATGATAGTATTGATTTGTCTCGGATCTAAGACAAGTCTGATCGATCCATTTTTCTTCTCAACAACATGTAATGGATTGTTGTATGAGCTTACTGCAGGCTCAATAATGCCTTCGTCAAACATAGATTGTATTTCTGTTCTAACACGGTCCCTATAATGTGCTGGAATTACATATGGTCTAACACAAAATTTAGTATGCTCACGAACACGAAATTGGTATTGAAATCCCTTGATTGTTCCTGTTTTGTGAGTAAAAACTGTGGAATGTGCTTGTAAAATCTCAAAAATGTCCTGCCTATCAGTGTCATTACAATTCTCAATTGTTTGAATTTTATTCTGAATTAACTCATTAGTATCAAATGCACCATCGATATCATCCCTGTCAGTACTTGCAGAGTGATTGTTAGTGTCAAGTTTCGTTGAAAATTCCGAACTGTTGTCTAGCAGAAGGTAAAGCCGATTAATTTCCTCGTCATGGTTTGAGAGCCAATCTTCAAATTTCAAAGCAATTGACTTACCTTCTTTCTCTAAACTTATTTCAGCATCGTGAAAGTTTAAGATTGCTTTGTATTCATTCAAAAAGTCTACTCCCAATATAATTTCCGTCGACAATAATGGAACAATAAGAAAGTTCACAGAGAACCTGTGGCTTTGACAAAAGAATTCTAAGTTGGTTTGTTGGCGTACATCTACACTTTTTCCAAAGATTGCACCTTGTAATTTAATCTTACGTAACGGAAGTGTGGGACAATCGTTCGATTTGTGGCATTTGCTAAAGGCTGTTTCACTAATTACTGAAATGGGACTGCCAGAGTCAAGTACTGCCGTAAATTTTACGTCATTTACTGTAATGTGAATCACAGGATATGCAGTATTGTTATGTTTTACGTCGTGTTCCTGGAGTAAGATGTCCCTAATGTCTTCCATTTTTACGTAACTACTAGCTACGACTGCTGCGTCGTCAGTTTCATAAGTACGTTTTGTGGCTGCCAGCGGTATGAGTCACTGCCTATTGTCTCTTTGATAGCGCACGTCGTTATTGAGATTTGGAGACCTAACTTCTATAAATTCACCTTGTCGAGAGGGCCCTGCCCTGTTGGAATCTCGCCAGTTCTGATGCAATTCAGGTCTGTCGTTACGATCATATCGTCTGTCGTCATGTTGGTAGATTCCATAGTTTCTTTCTTGTCAGTCACATTGTGGAGAATTTCTCCCAGAATCGTAACTACGCGCTGGACCGTTGCGTCTAAAGTTATTCTGTCTCCCTTGATTATAATTATTTTGGTTCCCATATTGTCTGTTTCTCTGATTGTCTCTGTGATAGTCACTACCACGGAGAGGTGATCTTTCCCTGTAATTATTACTACTCTGCCAACGGTTGTCATACGGGTGGTGTCTGTTTTGGTCACGATTTGTGTTGTGAGAATAGCCTTGTCGTGTCCAGTTATTATTTCTTTCATTGCGGAATTGCGACGGATGTGACCTGTAATCGTTGTGATCCTGTTTTCGCGTTCCGCGATTGTCAGTGTCAATTTCTAATTCTTGTAAGAGTCCCTGAAAAGCTTCAATATCGTCTTTGCAACGTCCTGCCAAAATAATATGTCGTAAATGTTCAGACAATTTGATTAAGCAAATGCGGATGGGTTCTGAGGGGCTGTATGGGTTTGACAGGTACTGATTCTTGTGCAACATGTCTTCAAAATATTTCACAAGACTGGAAAATTCAGATTGTTCGAAATGTTTCATCATTATGATGCTATGTTTTACTCGGTCTTGTGTAGCTTGAGACCAGTACGCTGAGAGGAAGGCATGATAAAATTCTCCTTCACTGTGGCAATCGTGAATAACCGACTGCATTCTTACAGCTGGTTCATTCTCTAAATAGCCACACATAAATTCTAATCTGTGCTGTAATGACCAGTTGGGAGGAAAACAATGAGAGAATTGATGGAGCCATGCTTGTGGATGAATGTCGTTGCCAGAATTCTTAAATGTTTTGAATTTACGTGTAGTAATAAACAGCTTATAGTCAAAATCATCATGTCGGCGAGTCGCATGTCGGTCATTGTTACGTCGTTTCGGCGGTTCCATCTCAAATTTCGGTGTACCTTGCCAATTTCTTTCATAATTTCCGAAGTGCCCCGAGTTATGATTTTGTGGCTGTTCCGTATTTCTACGTCCCTCTTCCCGTGTTGGAGCGCGAGTTGCCTCTAAAATATGTAGTTCCTGTATTACCTGTGTCAACTGATCTTGTACTTCCCGGATTTCTCTTTGGAGTTGCGTATTAATTTGATTCTGATTTTGTTTGAATTTCCTAATTTGTTCGCACTCTTCTGTGTCATTAAAGACTACCAGTTTTGTGTCATTCAGATTATCATCTACCTTCGTAGATAAATTATTTAACTGATCCGAAAGTTCAACTACTTTCTCTGATAATGAAATAATTTCCTCCATGTGTCTTTCTGAACCAATTTTCAGAGTATCTACTGTGTCCTTTAAGTTTTCTTGAGTTTTTGCAAGTTGCGTAACCGAATCGGTAGATGCAACTGAGTCAATTTTAGCTTGCAAGGTGTCATGATTTTCATGCACTATAGTTTGCAGTTCCTTTATGGCCGCTTTGTGATTCTGTAATGCATTTTCATGACGCCGGCCGAGGTGGTCTAGCAGTTATAGGCGCGCAGTCCGGAACCGCGCGACTGCTACGGTCGCAGGTTCGAATCCTGTCTCGGGCATGGGTGTGTGTGATGTCCTTAGGTTAGTTAGGTTTGAGTAGTTCTAAGTTCTAGGGGACTGATGACCACAGCAGTTGAGTCCCATAGTGCTCAGAGCCATTTGAACCATTTTCATGACGCAAAAAAAATAGGTTGGAAATGCTCACAAATTTGTGTTTTTACGTCATTACAGAATTTTTCACATTTCGATTCGATTTTATGTAACTCAGTAGTTAAATCTTCACATGTTTGTTCAAGTGTGGTGTCTAAATTTTGAAGATTTTGTTCCATTGCATCTAAATGTTGCTGTGTTTGTCTCTGGTGTTGTTCCATTGTGTCTAACTTTTGAAGATTTTGTTCCATTGTGTCTAACTTTTGAAAATTTTGTCCCATTTGTTCCTGATGTTGTTCAAGCGTTGTGTCTAACTTTTGAAGATTTTGTTCCATTGTGTCTAACTTCTGAAGATTTTGTTCCATTGTGTCTAACTTTTGTAGCCTTTGTCCCATTTGTTGCATTAACTGTAATAACAATACACTGGAGTCTGAAACATGTTCCTCAGGGCTTTTCGGCAGTGAAGTTGCACCGGCAACATTCACATTTTGACAAGCAGAAAATGTGTCTTGACTTATTTGAGAAAACGGTGAGGACCCAAAACCTGAATCTGCAGTAGTTGCAAAATTGTGTCCTGTCATTCCCGATTCCTGAGGCGGGTTGTTGCCGACCGATCGATCGATAATGCTTCCCTGTTAACTAATTGTTTCTCTGTCTACACCATTGTTTGCCGCCCGCTCCATTTCCCTATGCACAATTACCAAATTACTACTTTGAACATTAGTTAATTCATTACACGGTGGCGCTAACACACTGCTTTCGTCTTCACTGTCATTTCTCAGTTTACTTTGGAGCCTAGTAATACGTTTTTCACACGCCATTATTGTCAGAATATTTCACACGACAACACAGAAAAGCACAATTTGAAGAGCACAATAAGAAAACACATTAACATAGCATTGAAAATGATATCTCGTTAATTGCAAGCGCAGCTGCGAAATACTTGGTGCAAATCTACATGCATGCCACAACTGTTTTACTGTACAAGAATGAAAAACTACAACTACAAAGGAAATTCTCTCTACAATTACGCGCTAGCAATAAACAAAAGCTACACTAATTACACAAACTACAAGAAAAAATCAGAAGATTCCAGTGAGGTATCCTCGGCTAAGGGTCGACATATGAAACGTCCCCTTAGAAAAATTACTGACACACAATATTTTTTGGCGCAACGCAATCCCTACAAAAGAATGTCCCTGACTAAAATTAACCTATACGTTTCACAAATCACGTACCTCACAAAAATCTTGGTTACTCGAACTACTGCAATACAGCGAGCGTCACTACTGCCAGCTAAATAAAAAATTCAAACTACTGAAGGCACTAACTACTGATAGGCATAGTTAGCAAATGAAAGATTTTAATAGAGAACAAACAATGTATTTACCTTAATAGTGTTGAAAAATCATAATATGCATAGCAGTTCATGACATCCAGTCTTACAAATTTCAAAACTCCGCCATTTCTCTCCCCACATCCACCACTGCTGGCGGCTTACCTCCAACTGCGAAACGCTACGCGCTGTTCACATCCAGCTGCCGCTGCCCAACACTACAATGGCAGACAACAATGCAAACTAGCCACAGACTGCGCACAGCACAGCCAGTGGTTTTCATACAGAGTGCTACGTAACGTTGCCAATAAGAAAACATAAACAGCCTACTTACAACCTGATCCGCCGTGATTTCACTGTCCCCACAGAATTCACAGAAGGCATCTTGATCCCAGTACCGAAACCGAATGGTGGTTGTAGGTGCAGGACTTTCGCCCACTCACACTCTGTAACGACAATTATACGTATAATAAATTTTTTTCTTTATGAATTTAGATAAATTAATAATAGCAATATGTTGAATTTCTTTTTCGATTCTTTTCGTGTCATGTTAAAGAAACTGTGTGTAACTTTTGAAACGAATATTATTATTTCTGTTAGATTTCAAATAATGTGGTAATCAAAGGGAAGTGTATTTAGTGTTAAAACTATTGTAAGATGTGAAAATTGTAATTTATACACTTGGTCCATACGTAGGTAATGCGTTAGGATATGTGTAGTAGAAAACCTGTGGTGAATACCCTACCTGTAGGGGAGCGGGAAAAGGTGGAGGCAGGCGAGGCGGGAAAACGCACACTAGCGCGGTTCTGCACAACGGGCTCAGTAACACAGTCGGAGGCGAGCAACAGTCGGAAGTACACGTACTGTACCGAGGAGGCTACCCAGGAAAAGTGGATTCCATTGAGCCTCGGATGAACCGATTCCGACGACTACTTGGCATGGCTATATTCTGAGGCACAAAATTGGAAAAATTACGACGCTAAGAAGATGGAAAGTGCCGATGTTGTGTGAGCCTTAGCCGTGCTTGTATGTGTGCCGTGCTGCCCGCTATCTCGCTGCCCGCCATCCGCCGCACCGACTTGCACAGGTCAAACATTTATTTCATCTTTAGAAGTGTATCTGTGTGGACCAGTGTCGAAACTGTTTCTAATGGTTCAATAATAACGTGACTTTTACCAGAATTGCTTTAGCCATGACTTATCCTGATCACTGACCTAGACAGGATCCTTACCTCGTATTGTGCAATCCGAGTATCCTAAATAGAAAGTTTAATGTTTGTGTTGATGAAAATTATCAGCAGAGTAATCTATGCCATAAAGGAATCTATAGTTCTGTATGTTGTTGCAAATATTGGTAAAGACCAAAAGAGTTTTTTTTTTTGAATTGAGTTAGCGATGTTATTTAATTAATTTGAAACAGAAATAATGACAGTTAAATTATTCATAAGTAAGACAAAAGAGTAGTTATCCAGAGATTGATAAATTTTGTGTGTTAATTTGCCTTCAGTACTTGACAGTTTCAGTATAACCACTATAACAGTTTCAGGGCCCCCCCCCCTTTTTTCCTCTTATCAATTCGTTAAAACCTTGATGTGTACTGCTCAGATTTGACCAGTAAAGCTAAATTCTATATTATACCTAAGTGTATTAGTGTTTTTCCATCTTTAATAGTAACATTGTATATGTGCTTTCAAAACTGCTAATTATAGGGTAATCTATGCCCGATGTCAGTCTGCTCAACATACAAAAATGTAGTTAGTAGTAATCATTACTGTGTGGTGTTGTGTAAATGTAGTTCGTCCAAATTAGTACAAAAAGAGCAAACTTTAGTTCAGTGGAATTTTCGGATTCCAAACTTTGCCATATACCGTATCGTTACTACGTGTTACTATGCTTGTACATGCACCCACTTGTACAAGGAAAAAACTCACTAATTGCCTAAGTAGGCTGGCGACCGAATTGTTATTTATAGGTAGCATCTACTGTGTGTACTTCTTGTCCACGCGAAAGAATAATTATACTGTACATTTGCTTGATGCGTCACTGTAGTTATTGACTGAAGATAAGTCCGATTTTGCTTCGATTAGGTACACGCGGTCAACTAATGTACTAAAAATCCTTGTTTATAAGGTGAAGCCCGTGAACTTATTACAGTACAGGCTTTATAGAGCTAACCTACGTCCGAGCAGGGCGGTAGTGTTACAAGTGGCTTCCCGGTGACAGGACATCCATCTGTTGTCGGTTACAAATTAATGTAAATACCGAACAGTGGATGTTCAGTGGCACGAATTGCAATAAAGTTTAGCAAAATAAACTGCAGTGTGAGTCAAGTATAATAGTGTGGTATAGTTGGCATTCAATATGGACAGGAACGTAGGCAGGGTAGATGCGCCAAGTGAAATGGAGAATGCGGCTGGCAGTAGCCGGAGTTTACGCGGCCAGATAACAGATGGCGTTAGCGAAAGACAGTTGGCGTACATACAATACCACGAACATGTCAATGAACAGATTGAAAGGTTGAGATCGCCTCGAACACAGCAAGGGACAAAACAGGAAGCAGAGGGTGACTTTGTAGATGATAGTGGGTATGTGAACGAATCCACTGACATATTTGATTCACCACAGATAAAGAAAGAACCGAAAGAAACTTCTGAAGTAGAATCGGAACACATCGATCCTGTAGAACAAAACAGTATAAAAATTTTAAGTATGAACGACTTATTTGAACAATTAACCAAACAAATTGCAGGACAGAATGAGCAACTTCAAAATCAAGTCGGCAATCAGGTTAATCAGCTTAAAACACATGTTGATCAGCAGCTCAAAACGCAGAATGAACAGCTCAAAACACACGTTAACGAGCAACTCAAAACACAGGTGGATCAAATTAAAGCACAGGTGGAAGGACAGGGAATTAAAATTAGTAAACAGATAGAACAGGTAGAACAAAAAGTGGGTAATTTAAGTTCTGTGGTAAATACTCTGAAATTTGAAATTGATACCATTAACAAAAATATGGATACTATGCAGGAGGAAATTGGAAACATTAATAGTAGATTTGATGTTGAAATTCTCAACATCCAAGAGAAAGTAGAACCTTTGGTTGAAACTAAGGTAGACGAAAAAGTTTTCGGTCTTAAAACTGAGATCGTAAACGAATGTCAACACGGGATATCGCAATTGAAAAAGGTAGTTTCAGACACTGAAAGTGATTTAAGTAAAAAAGTAACCGGATGTGTTCACAATTGTGAACAAAATACTACGAAAATTCAGGGCAAAATTTTCGATCTGGAGAGCAAAATTAAAGATAGGCCTGGTGTTGTCTGTAATGGCACACCAATTACGAAGCTGTTAGAAGGCGAGGAACGCTTCGATCCGGCCAAGAAACATAACGGGTGGCATCCGTTAGATTTTATCAAAAATTGCGAGAGAGTATTTCCTGAGCACTTGTCTGATCAGGAAAAGATAAACGTAGTAATTAGCGCCTTAGCAGGTGACGCTAAGCGCTGGGGAATAAATTTAAATACCGAACGAATGACTTTCGAAGAATTCAGGCAAAGATTTACGGAAGAATATTGGTCTGAACAAAAGCAGGACCATTTATGGCGCGAGTTTATCATGGCCAAACAGCATGATAACCGGGGCAGAAATTCTTTGAAAGATTTCTGTGAGTATTGGTACCGGAAATTGACACACCTAAGAGGTAGAAGATCAGATTCGGAAATTATCTGGGAGTTATATAAAAAGCTTCCAGAAGATTCAAAAAGATATGTAGGAAGCAATCATCGCAGCTTCCAAGCATTTCTCGAAAGAGTCGAAGACGAAGATCATTGGCGCGAAAGTCGTGCCAATTATCAAAATTTTGGTAACCGTAATAACCGACACAATGACGAACGAAATGACGGCGATGGATTTCGCGTCAATATAATACAGAGAGGAAGAGGCAGAGGAAGAGGCAGAGTAAATAATTCAGGTCGAGGTAGAGGGTATACCGCGCAAAATAATAACGACGCGGGAAACTAATTTCCGCGAACGTTGCGGGCCAAACGGAAGCGGACAATATATACCGGCCCCGATTCAAGAAAAGATACCGGACCGACCGTAATGTAATAAGACAGGCTAGGGACGAGCGTGGAACGCCGCGACGTGTTGTGGCGAAACAAGCGTCAGGTGCGAGCCAGAATGAATCATCGCTGCCGCACAGAGCGCTACATGTTAACAGGCGAGTGGAGCATCAGAGGGCAACGGCCCAGCCTAGCCGAACATCTGTTCGGAAAGAAGCCGCTAGCAATACGGCAGCAGTAGATACGAACATAGCCGTCAGAGCTAAAGAAAATTTTACGAGTGATAATTCCGTGGCAAAGGAAACAATAATTGAAACTGTAAATACACAGAGAGGTGCGGTTAGCAGTGTTTGCAATGAGATAAAAGGCGAGGATGAACTAGCAGAAGTAACTGATTGGCGTGTGCAGATCGATGATCTGTACAAGGGCCTAAAGAAATTTGAGTGGGAGGATTTTAAGAAGGAGTATGAGGCGAAGAAATTAGTTGGTGGAAAGAGAGATAGTAGGGACGTCCATAAAGTGACGTGGCCCAAATTTGAAGAGGGGAGAATAAATAGCGCCGCGCAAAGTACGCGTGCTGCCAATAGGATGAAGGTTAATGATAGGAAGGATTTGGAGGATGAAATCCTCCGCATTGATGAAGAAATAACTTCTGCTAACAGTCCGCCAATAGTACAAGCTGCTACCGAGAGGCACCGTGGAGAAGGGGTAGATGATTACCTGAAAGTAATTAAAGTCCACGAGGATTACACCAAATATGAAGTCACAGTGGATGTGAATAAAGCTGAGGATGAGGCCGTTTTGCCAAAAGAGGAGATTGAATTAAAATCTAAGCCTGACGACAATACAGAGGAAGAACTTAGTGCCTGTCTCAGAAAAGCTTTTATGTTAGAACCTGAAAGCGATCCGGAATGGTCGGATTCCGACGATAGTTCAGAGGATGATAGATACGTAAATACAGACGAAAATGAATGTACTAACTCTCCCTATTGTGCAAAAGTAGCGTGCTTAAGTGAATCTGATGTTGAGGAAGAGTGTAGTGATGACACTAGTGAAGATGAATTTTCAGGTGTAAAGGAAAATGAATATACTTTTACTGAAAGAGGGTATGAGAAAATCATTGAAAATAAAAGGGACACAGTTAATTGCGATATTGTACCTAACGATGACAACGTATCAAAACAAAATCCAGACGTTGAAACTGAACAAAGAAAGAAAGAGCCACCTGACGACTCTGTGTTTATTTTGCGAAGAGTTCAAGTAAGCAAAGACTTTGAACTCCAGAAGCCTAAGAAGCCACCAGACTTAAGTGACTGTTTTATGAACCAGAAAAGACTGCCTTGTTAATAAAGAGATTAGGGGGCAGGATGTTGTAATTTTATATATTATTAATATTATGCATGACTTTATTATTACTGTAACTCAGTTTTATCTGAAAGTGAATTATTGTTTGTTGAATTAGAGCCTGGGGCAGGTTTATATCGGATTTTGAGAATGTCATGAACACATTACATCATGAAACTACAGGATTTCCACCGGAAGAAATTTTGTTAGGCAGAAGTAGTAAAAGTTTAATTGAAGAAAAACTAGAGTTTCCACCTTGTACAAGTTTGGGATTGGATCAAAAGAAAGAATTGGTGATAAAAAGGGCAAAGCAAAAGGCTGAATCTAGATCTAAAAGACACAATAAAAATTTAAAAGTTTCAAAATTTAAAATTGGAGATTATGTTCTTTTAAAAACCCACGAAAAGTCTAGTGAACTAAACCATGAAATTTCAAAATTTAAATATATTTATAATGGACCATATATAATACAGAATATTCCACACGACAATGCTTACTACCTGATCTACCCAAAATCCAAAAGACCTTTAGGCGTAAGAAATATTGTGGACCTGAAACTGTATGTACCTAGGAACGAGTAAATGTGCTGTATCTTATGCTGAACCCAAGTTATTCTAAATATATCTAATCTTTGTAAATGTCTGTATACCATTGAAAGAGTGCTAATGTAGTTATGTGAGTTTCAGATTACCAATTGTACTGTAACTATAAAAATGTATGGAGAAAAGGGCTGAAAAGAAAGGATAAATGCTATCAGTCAGATAAAAGATGGGACTGTCAAAATGAAAATGGGCAGTGTATGAACCATAATATGAAGGACTGCCAAATACCAATGAGGGCAGATAAATAATCGATGGAAAATTGTAAATGTGATCCAGGAGATGTCACCATATGAAGTGAAAAGGACTGCCCAAATCCGCATAATAGGCAGCAAATATGTGTAGTTAATTTTCTGAATATATGTGTGTGTGTTTTGTTTAGTAAGTAAGAAAATGGACTGCTATTCAAAGCATGCAGCGATAAATTATTTTATAGTGTATACAAAATATGCAATTGTTTTTGTAGTTAAATGTTTGTATTCCAGAATTTTAAATTATTTCTTTGAGAAATTCAGAAAAAATGAGTAAATTGCTATTTTAGTGAGGTTATGATGGGAAGTTGGACTGTGCAAAAGGCACTTGAGTAAATGACAAGTAATTATTCTAGAAGTATTAAAAAAGTGTAAACCTATATACAGTGAGCAAAAGGAAATATGTAGTGTAAATCTTTTTGAACAATTAAGTAAAGACTCGGAACCACTGTATAATTGTAAGATTTATTAGTGTTCCCATAAAATTTAGACTTAAGAAAATTTTCTGGAAACAGGGGCATGTGTAACGACAATTATACGTATAATAAATTTTTTTCTTTATGAATTTAGATAAATTAATAATAGCAATGTGTTGAATTTCTTTTTCGATTCTTTTCGTGTCATGTTAAAGAAACTGTGTGTAACTTTTGAAACGAATATTATTATTTCTGTTAGATTTCAAATAATGTGGTAATCAAAGGGAAGTGTATTTAGTGTTAAAACTATTGTAAGATGTGAAAATTGTAATTTATACACTTGGTCCATACGTAGGTAATGCGTTAGGATATGTGTAGTAGAAAACCTGTGGTGAATACCCTACCTGTAGGGGAGCGGGAAAAGGTGGAGGCAGGCGAGGCGGGAAAACGCACACTAGCGCGGTTCTGCACAACGGGCTCAGTAACACAGTCGGAGGCGAGCAACAGTCGGAAGTACACGTACTGTACCGAGGAGGCTACCCAGGAAAAGTGGATTCCATTGAGCCTCGGATGAACCGATTCCGACGACTACTTGGCATGGCTATATTCTGAGGCACAAAATTGGAAAAATTACGACGCTAAGAAGATGGAAAGTGCCGATGTTGTGTGAGCCTTAGCCGTGCTTGTATGTGTGCCGTGCTGCCCGCTATCTCGCTGCCCGCCATCCGCCGCACCGACTTGCACAGGTCAAACATTTATTTCATCTTTAGAAGTGTATCTGTGTGGACCAGTGTCGAAACTGTTTCTAATGGTTCAATAATAACGTGACTTTTACCAGAATTGCTTTAGCCATGACTTATCCTGATCACTGACCTAGACAGGATCCTTACCTCGTATTGTGCAATCCGAGTATCCTAAATAGAAAGTTTAATGTTTGTGTTGATGAAAATTATCAGCAGAGTAATCTATGCCATAAAGGAATCTATAGTTCTGTATGTTGTTGCAAATATTGGTAAAGACCAAAAGAGTTTTTTTTTTGAATTGAGTTAGCGATGTTATTTAATTAATTTGAAACAGAAATAATGACAGTTAAATTATTCATAAGTAAGACAAAAGAGTAGTTATCCAGAGATTGATAAATTTTGTGTGTTAATTTGCCTTCAGTACTTGACAGTTTCAGTATAACCACTATAACAGTTTCAGGGCCCCCCCCCCTTTTTTCCTCTTATCAATTCGTTAAAACCTTGATGTGTACTGCTCAGATTTGACCAGTAAAGCTAAATTCTATATTATACCTAAGTGTATTAGTGTTTTTCCATCTTTAATAGTAACATTGTATATGTGCTTTCAAAACTGCTAATTATAGGGTAATCTATGCCCGATGTCAGTCTGCTCAACATACAAAAATGTAGTTAGTAGTAATCATTACTGTGTGGTGTTGTGTAAATGTAGTTCGTCCAAATTAGTACAAAAAGAGCAAACTTTAGTTCAGTGGAATTTTCGGATTCCAAACTTTGCCATATACCGTATCGTTACTACGTGTTACTATGCTTGTACATGCACCCACTTGTACAAGGAAAAAACTCACTAATTGCCTAAGTAGGCTGGCGACCGAATTGTTATTTATAGGTAGCATCTACTGTGTGTACTTCTTGTCCACGCGAAAGAATAATTATACTGTACATTTGCTTGATGCGTCACTGTAGTTATTGACTGAAGATAAGTCCGATTTTGCTTCGATTAGGTACACGCGGTCAACTAATGTACTAAAAATCCTTGTTTATAAGGTGAAGCCCGTGAACTTATTACAGTACAGGCTTTATAGAGCTAACCTACGTCCGAGCAGGGCGGTAGTGTTACAACTCCTCAACAACGACTACAAGATCTTCGCCCGTATCCTCCGTGTGCGTCTCCACACCGCTATCGGGAACGCCATCCACACCGATCAGACATGTTTAGGTGGTGCCAGCAACATTCATACGGCGTTAGGAGCATACCGCGACGTAATTGCTTTGACGGCGGCCTGCAAAATACGAGGAGCCCTTGTCGCCGTAGATTTTGACCACGCATTCAACCGCGTCGACCACGGCTTCTTACACGCAGTTTTGCAACACATGGGCCTCTCTCCGGAGTCTGCGCAGGTGGTCCTTCGACTGGTCCACGAAGCGCGCTCCCGCATGATGGTCAACGGTTATCAGTCTGGTCACATTGTTGTTGGACGGTCAGTGCGACAAGGGTGCCCCCTGTCGGGTATATTATTTGCTGCGGCGCTTGAACCAGCTTTGCATGGTCTACGGCAGCGATTAACTGGTATCTCCTTATGGGACGTGACCTTTCGTTGTGGTGCATTCGCCGATGACGTGGTGTTCCTGGCCAGGATGAATTGCATATGGTGCTACAGTAGCTACGCCAGTACGGGGCGGTCGCTGGGAGCGTCATCAACGTGAAGAAGACAAAATACATGGATGTCGGAGGGGGGCTTTCCCACACAACGGCGTTACCCTTTGACAAGGTGCCCGTACTCAAGTGTTTAGGAGTGCAATTCTATAGCAATGTCCGCCGCACGGCGGCGGCTATGTACCGCCGGCTCCTACACCAGACACGTGCTCTGCTGCAGGACAACAAACTGCGTCGCTTGGATATGCTCCTCAGAACACGTTATGTCAACACCTATCTTGTCTCAAAACTGAACTATTTTGCGCATATCCTTCCCTTGACGGCTACGATGGCCGACAGATTTCAAGCAGCATATGGACATTTCGTAAGCACCGGTCTGGTTTTTAAAGTCCGATATGCCACCCTGACACTGCCTCAGCGGGCGGGCGCTATCGGTTTAATTCATGTATATAACCGTGCGCGATCGCTTTATCTCAACACTATGCGTCGCACATGGACCTCTGCCCACGCCACTCTGACGGGCACCCTGATAGCGGAAGTGGCACCACACTCTTTGCAACCCCCTGGTTTCTGTAGGACACATTTCACCGGCACTCACTCACATCAGAGAGTTCTTGATTGACTTCAGCTACTTACGGTCAGAACTTCCGACGACACGGAAGCCCAGCACAAAAGACTATTATCGCCTCTATCAACAGCAGCAATCTGTAGATACGGTCGCCCACAGACATCCTGAAGTTGCCTGGAACACGGTGTGGCGTGCGGTACACAAGCCTTTTCTACCTACGACGGTGCGTTCATTGCGGTACGTGGTTGTGAATGGGAAGTTCGCTACTCGTCAGAGACTACATTCCATACATGTGACGGACAACCCCTTGTGTCCGACATGCTCAGTCGTTGACTCGGATGCACACCGTCTGACGTGTGCCGCGACCAGCGAGTGCTGGCTACTGACGCAGCGCAAGCTGGCGTTACTCTTGCGGCGATTGCCAGAGTCTATCTTCCCAGATGAGGTATTGCGCCCCGACGGCGTATACTTTCCATCAACCAGAACGAACGCCGTTAACTGGCTAAAAGGCATGGCCGTTTACTACATATTTTGCGATGCTCCCAAAGGCACTCTCGACTTTTGGTCCCTAGTCATGACGACACACGCAACTTTCAGCCGCCACCCAAAGTACAGAACTCGTTTCGCAAATTATTTAGGTTCATTATTTGCGGATCCTCCTGCTCACTGGGGCGTTCCGGGTATGAGAGGCTGAAAATGAAGAAGAATCCTGGAGCATATTGATCCTCTACGGTCGGAATAGGGGGGAATCCTTCCCAACAGACGAGAAGACGACTCGGACGCTCGGCTACGGCAGTTGTAGGATCTTTCTTTGTAATGAAACAAAAATAAATCTATAAATACAATACAGAATGAAAAACAAATTTAAAAAAATTAGAAATGTTATAAAAATTAAAGAAATAAATAAATAAAACAACATCGACAAACCCCCTCCCCCACCCCAAAAAAAAAGATAGATAGAGCGTCTGCCATGTAAGCAGGAGATTCCGGGTTCGAGTCCCGGTCAGGGCACACATTTTCAACTGTCCCCACTGATGTATATCAGCGCCTGTCGGCACATAGGGTCTTGATTTAACTATTATTTCATTCAGCCCACAGTTCCGTCCCCGGTCACCGAAGCATTTCCTGTTCCTCTATATCAAGTCCACTGTTCTGCACATTCGCACGCACCCCAGAATCATTCATAACGCCTTAAAAACCGTCATCGGGTTAATAAAGAGACACATACAAATTACAGTGGGCACCATATAGCTAGTTACCATGTTTATACACTTTTATTCCGATTTTCCCTCTTGTCAGCTTCAGAATAATACATAATTTCTAATTATAGATGAAACGAGGATGCAAAATACTTAATCCATTTCAAGCATGTATATGCCGGTAATTAGAGTTCTATGAACATAATTTACAACAACGAAAACGTAGCGTGCCAGCAGCCAGAGAGGAATTAAGTGTGCTAAAAACTGTGGCTAATGGGTGTTTGCTCGATGTTCTTGAAGAACTTCAAACTTATATACACAAAATTCGTCAATCTAATCGCTTACTTAACGAACAAGAGGAGTTCAATAGTTTTTCGACTTATTTACTTTGAAAGAATGAACGTAGGTAATTAAGCTACTGTATTTCGCCCCTTATACGTGAGTAATGTGTCTCCTTTAACACTGTCTGTACATGTTTCCCCTAAGTTTATCAGTCGCTACATAGAGCTTAGGGCATGTACCTGGTTTCACTTCATTCCAAGACTTGGCTCCTACAGCTAGCATGTATGTTGAGATACCAGCCCGCTGCGAAATCGTATGCTACCTATGTACAGTACCAGCGCGTTACTACATAACACATTTTATATATTTTTTGCTTTGATCTTTTATTTTTGTTCCTATCCTTTGAAAGCGCTATATGATGTCTGTCATAGTTGTCGTTGCTTTATAATGAATACTTTCTTGTGGCTTATACCTGTTTCCTTCCCATACATTAAAACACCTCCCTATGTCCCCTTTTTCTCTTTTCCCTCCTTTGCTGAAGTGGAAACATGTTCCTGTCTTGCAATGTTTATTTGTTGATCGTCTGCGGGTGATACATTGGTGATACTAGCATATAACTATTTATGTTTGGACTTCGTCACCCTCCTATTGACTTAGCTTTTGATTTTATGCGACGTCTGTCGCATTTATGTATGGCTCTGTAATCCGTTACTACTCTGTAAACGAACTTGATTTAACACCTGAAGTGAACATGTAACTAACTGACTAGAAACAAACAACACTGTTTTTCCTCTCCACATTCTGTAATTATTTACTAATTATTGCTGATATATTCAGATCTTAACCTGGAGCCAAATGAAAATAAAATTTTATGACCCAGTAACTAGAAGAAGGATATCTACAGGGCCTTTGGTGTAGTCCAGTTTTTCACTGCTAGTCTAGACGGAGCTGCTGTTGCAGCACTGCAGCCGCTGATGACGACAGGAAACTAAGAAATCCAAGATGGCGCCAGGCCAGCCAGACCCCTTATGTGTCATGTGACGAGCCACACCACCTACCTTCACTATTCCGCTCCCTCTCCACTCCCTAGTCGTTCTCCAGCCAATAGCAGCTTAATACTGAAACGAAACAGTCAATTATAGTGTAAAATTATAGCGGCCATTGAAATAAAACAGTCAGCCAAAATGTAGCCACAGAGCAGCCATCTTGGCTGCAAGCAAAATTATCTAAAAGATACAAGTTATTTTGCTTCATGTTCAAAACTATTTATCCAAAACTTACATTTACCTACCTAAAATAAGTCAGCTTAAAAAACACACACACACACACACACACACACACACACACACACACATACATAGTGTTTACGCCATGAAATTACAAGTTCAGTAGCAGTAGCTGAATATACAATGTTGGCGATCTGTACAACACATGATGTAAGGTACGATGTATCCTCAAAAATAATTATGTTCCATATCTCAGTTGTCTTTGCTCATTATCTAGTATTAAAATAGTATCTCTGTCTCTAAAATAAATAGATACAGTTAGCGTTGTTAGTGGATCGTAGAACGAACTGACACAACCTGTCATAATTACAAGTTTTTCACGAATACTTCATATTATTAAGAATCATTTTATGGGGGTTAGATAAAGCTCCATATTTTACACTAGAAAATAAAATCAATGTTATTAGCCGCCGAATATTGCTTTTAATTTGCATCTGAAGTAGATGTGCTAGAGGGTATGCACAAAACTAACTTCTGAGGACTGCTGCAGTATTTACTGACACAGTATATTTTCTCGAGGCTGTCTAAAATATTTACAAACTTTGCTTCCCTTTATCAGCTACTAAGTAACAGTAAAACCTAATAAAAATACATGATGTAAAACACACACACACACACAAAATACGCAAAAGACAAAAAGCCAACTAACTCATTTTAGGAAGAAATGTGTTTTGGCTAGTTTTTTATTGTGATGTATCTTCACGACATGACAAAAGATAGAGGTAGTGGAGGAATACAGAGGTGAGAAATGGTCAATGATAATGGTGCAACAAGATAGAGATGGGTCTATATATTTTAAAAATATATTCTTTTCCATTGATATAAAGTTGTTTCTCACAACAAGAAACAATTTAGAGTACAAAATACATGCAGGCTGCTTATCGTAATACACTGCCACCAAACGAAAATTCGAACTTTGCAGCAAAATAAAATCGTATTATTTCTCACAGAATGCAGCATCTCGATCACGAAACACATGTGGTATTTCTGTCGTAATTTAGTTATTCTATCTTATTAAATAAATACACAAGGCTTGAAACTTCCTGACAGATTAAGACTATGTGCCGGACCGAGACTCGAACTCGGGACCTTCGCCTTCCGTGGACAAGTGCTGTACCACCTGAACCACCCAAGCACGACTCACGACCCGTCCGTACCGCTTTAATTCTGTCAGTACCTCGTCTCCCACATTCCAAACTTCACAGAATCTCTTCTGCGCACCTTGCAGAACTAGCACACAAGAACCTATACACAAGGCTTGTTTATTGATGAGAGTGATAAAACTTATGAGGTTAAGCAGCATTTGTTAATGATGAAAGTACTACACTCTATGAGGATAACGAACCTTCAAATTAAGTACTTCCACATTTTATTTGTCTGTATTACTTATTAAAATAGAAGTGTTACGCTTATTGGCACTATTGAAATAAATTGTAGGCAAGTTCGAACTTTGTACCGTTCACTAATTTCTTCAAAATCCAAAATAATTATCGTGTACTATTTCCAAACACAGATGCGCACTACTGCTGATCTAGATAACAGTTTAAAGTGCAATTGCCAACAAGAATTGCCAAAGTAAACGACGTTATTCACACAGTATTGGCAATGATGACATATAATGCTGAGAAAAAGCGATTTTAGCTAGTTCATCATTCACTTTTACATTTTGACATAGTTGAAATGCATTTAGCAGAGCAATATAATCAGAATGCCTTCCAGCAGCAAATGTGTTTCGCTGTTACATCAAACGTTGAAGGTCTACAACAGTAACAAAAGTCACTGGGAAGGTGGAGATGTTGAAACATGTAATCCCCAGCAAGACCATTTTACCCACTCACAGTTCCATCGGCTACTTACCAAGGAACTGGCTCACACCAGTAATTTCGTTGTATAGATGTGCTGTTGTTTTAAATACTCACTTTCAGAGATATAAAAACATTTATTGTTGTCTTTCAGTTGAATGAATGTTCTGTGTGTGTTGGGGTTTATGGGCGCTCAACATCGAGGTCATCAGCGCGAATGAATGTTCTAATGTGCAGTTTTCCAGTTACGCAGTTTAGTCTTTCACTTTATTTTCTGGAGCAATTCTAAACTTGGAGTTATAATCAATTTTTCTCAAAGATCTTCTTTAAAAGTTATTATTTAGTTATTATGTAACATATTACCTACTGTTTTCGAAACTAATGACTCCATCACTTCATCTGAATTACTCTGATCGTAAATGTCATGTGAATTTTCATTCTCTCTCACATTAGTATGTACTTCATAATCCCTCACAATTGAACTGTCACCTATATTTGATACAGCCTTGTCAACTTGGTTATATTTAAGGCATGTGCTTGAACTTAATAGCCTGCAGGAGAGACTGTTTTACTTATGAGCATTGGTAGCCCTGTTAAATTTCTTTCATGACTCTTCAGCAACAACCCAATCATTTTCTTATCCTCTTCATATTCGTCTTTTTCTTCATCTTTTGTATCCAACGACAGATATATCTGGATTAAGGTCTAAAATTGAAAACAATACAATAGGTTCACTAGGTGACAGAGACTATATAAATAATTTCGATATTTTTCTTTTATCCATTTTTCTTTTACCCATAGATGTGTATTATGGATGACAGCAATAAATTTGAAAGTTATTTCACATTAAAATCATCAGCAAATTACTTTAGATTAAATAATGTCCTCTTTGCCAATCAAAAGGGTGCAATTACTTATAACTGTAAATATTATTAGCAGCAAAATAAGTTTTCAACTTTGGACAGAACTGCTGCAAGCTCACGGAATTTATGCCATATTCATTTGCGTTCTTCCTCTCTGATGAACCAGCTATTACTTGTGTTACTGCTATGCTACACATTCCTTTTGATGTTTTGGCTCCTATGTTTGTCTTACTTCGCTTAGTTTGGATGTTGCCTTCTCAAGGAATATCAAGTTGTTGTGCCACAACAAATCACAGCAAACTGTAGCAAACTACCCCTAACTCGTTATTTTATGATTGACTACAGATAATAATTTCTCCATGTTCGCCACTGTCGCAATGTTACAGAAATACTAACGAATTGACCACCATGTTACACTAAAATTGAAAAATTTTAAAATTAATGCGACGTGTGTCCACCCTACAACTTTATGATGGTTTGAAATACGCTGGGGATGCTTTCAGTAAGGTGTCTGAATCTCTGGAGAAGACTAGCAGTTTGTTCTTCATCAGGAGCAGAAACCAGAGAAGGCACTGTTGTTGGATGCTGGGTGTGTGACACAGGGGTGGGATGGATGGTAATGGAATCAGGATTGAACTGAGTGTGTATGGTCCTAGGGGTGCTAGGGAGGTGGTGGAAAAGTTGTCAGTGGGATAAAGGTACACCTGTTAGGAGGGGGAGTGCGAAGGGGGGAATGACATGGAATCAAGGATGAAATGGGAAGGGAAGATGTCAGTGTAATGGAACCTAGTGACTGTGAGTGGTGGATGGAGGGGGGATAAAGGGGAGGGAAGAGCTAATGATCGGATTATAAAAACAAAGTAGTAATTACGGGAGGTGGAACCATTGGACACTCTATTCAGGATGTACAATTAGCATTAGTCAATGGATGTGCTGGGGAGGAATCTGGGTGTGTGTGGGGGGGGGGGGGGGGGCAAAGAGGAAAAGGAGGGAACGTTAGAGTATATCAAGTGTGCCTGTGTACAAACAAGTATATTTCATATGCCATATGACAGAGTCTCATTGGTTATAATGTACAGTTACTGAACGAATAAAATAATTAAAGGAATTTAACTTTCTTTAGTTGCAGTAATGGCACAAGTTTCATAGTTCATGAAGAGATTAAACTTGTTTCATGCAGAGCGAGAAAAGTACAGGTCGTTTATTCTATGACACAATAAGCCATAACTTGCATGTATGCAACAATTTATTAAAGTCATGTACAGGCATAGAAGAGTGGGGCAGGAGGGAGGTTGAGTGAGCAGGTAGCATTGGGGGAACATCAAAGAATATGGAATGTGTAGCAACACATAAATTAACCAGAATAATAAATTGTGGTACAGCTAGGGAGAGAAATAATGAAATTTATAATCCGATACAATAAACCGTAGAAGTGTGTATATCATATAACAACATAATTCATGAACACCAAAATTGTGGGAGCTTATCCCATAAATGGAAACCTTAAAATTCTATATTGTATACTGATGAACTGGTATATAGGTTGTGTATTCTAAGGAATAGAAAAGAGGAATACAGGATATACAACAGGTATCAGGTGCTGATTTTTTAAAAATATACACAAAACAAAATGTAATGTACAAAGTATTTAGTATTAAAGCATTATACAAATGTATTTAAGAACAGAAAAAATATAATTATAGTAAAACCCAAGAAATATATATTGAATGACGTGTAATAGAAAACAGGGGTGACTACTAGGGGGCATAGGCTACAGTGTTGACATCAGCTTATAGTCCTTACACGTCACAAGATCTGATAGAGGAGCCAAAGGGCAAAAAAACCAATGAGATGATTTTTTAGTAATAAAAACAACATTCACTTCGTATCACATTAAAATAAAATCATTAATTGCAACAGTTTTTTGAGGATATATATGTACATGATATTTTCATATAACGTAACACTAGTCAGCCAGTAACTTCCCTAGGACATTTTCAGATTCTCTTCACTGCACATGTAACTTCTGAATCGATGCTCATTCTGTGGCTTAGTTGTTTTGTGGCTGAAAAACACGTTTACTACCTTTCTGCCATTCATTTCCGTGAGTCAATAAATCTTGACGATGACTTCACTTGATAAAGCCTAATTATACCAAATTGTAAGTAGTATTATTTCGATAATTTTTAATACGACAGTGGAATAGCTTACTAATGTTGAATTTTTGTTCTCATTTTCTGTGCATCTGTACAGAATTTTTTAGGTTTTTTTTCTTGTCAGTAGCTTATCCGCAATCATGATAGTAATAGAAAACAAAAAAGTATGTACAGCCAAATGGCGGAAATATCATTCAATAATTAGTACACGACTGTGGCCCAAAAGTATGGAAAGGTTATAGTTCTTTAATTGTTTGTAATTGTTTCTGCAAATCTATTTGACACCACGACTCATTTATGCAAACTTAAATAAAATAGACATTCTTTGTTTTGAACTTTAAATTATTTGGTTTAGCCTAGATCATTATACTACGAGATTTTATCCCGTTGTCTCATATATTGATATTTATATGATTAGATCCTGGGTAGCTACCAAAATGCGAGGGAATTGGTTGCTACGTTTCACCCCCTGCTAATGGGATTAACATTGCATGATTTATAAAGGGAGAAAGGATGATTTGGGCTTAACGTCCTGCCTACATTGAGATCCTGAGACGTAGCACAAGCTGGGATTGTTTCAAGAAGTTTGGTCGTGCCCTTTTAAAAGAAACCTGTCAGCATATACCTTGTGCGATTCACGGGACTCAAGGAAAAACTAAATCAAGGTGACCGGACGCGGTTTTGAACCCCGTCGTCTTCCAGAATGCGAGTCCAGGGTGCTAACCTCGGGCTACAGCGGCTACATTTGTCCCACACGCATGTAGAGGTAAGTGTTCCGCCGTCTGGTATGGGGAGACTCCTGCGTTCCCGGCTCTCAGTACAGAAGCATGTGCGACGTCGCCCCGGTGCATGTGCCTCTTTACCTCTTCTTGCAAAAGCTACATGCGCCGAATGTGCACAGAAAGTCCTATACGTCTAAATGCACCTTTAGTGAAACCAAGAAAGAATGCATACTTGCGACCTTATGGACTCAGCTGCTGTCGTCTTGGATGACGAGACTATCTACAACATACTTATCTTACAGCTGCAGGAGAAAGGGGAACGTTTGGGTCACCGAGAATTTTGCAGTATGCAGCTTGGGTCACATACGCTGTTACTCATATGAGTAAGCCCAAGTTTTGGTACCAAAAACACCACCAAAATATCACAGAACGACCTCCAGACTGAACAACTTCCTACAGACTTTGCAGGCAGTCGACGCATTGGATCATTTGAAAAAAGGCAAAGTCACGACTCGTTGGAACACGCTACAAACCGCAGTCAGCTACAGTTCAGTTCCTGTTTTATTTCGCACGCTGTAACCAACGTTGAGGTGAAGACCTTACTTAAGTAAAATTACAATATCTTCTCAGCTAAAGCCCGAAATAATATTTCAGATCAGCTAAGGAAATTCTTTAAAAGTCAAACATTGACCATATTAAGGAAAATTCAAGTAATTGAAATTTCTTTACACAATGAGAGAGAGAAGTGGAGAAGATCAAACGTTTGCTGAACTTTGGAAATATGCAGCAGAACCAGTAAAGATAGCATTACACCAATGCATAGTAAAAATCTGGAATGAAGAGAAATTACCAGAAAATTGGACTACTGCTATAATACATCCATTACATAAGAAAGGAGAAAAATCAAATCCAGACAACTATAGAGGAATTTCCCTTTTGGACTGCACGTATAAGATCATGTCAAGAATACTATACAACCGCTGTAAAGATCAATTAGAACTGGAACTGGGAGAATATAAAGGAGGATTTAGATCCTGGAGAAGCTGCTCAGAACAGATAATCACCTTGAAGTTAGTTATGGATGTCTACAAAAGAAGGCAAAAACAACTAGTCATAACCTTTGTAGATTTCAAAAAGGCGTATGATTGCATCCATAGATCTTCAATGATGAAAATATTAAGGAATTTTGGACTTCATCCTAAATTAATAAAAATGATACAGTTAACCTTAACAAACACCAAATCCAAAGTAAAATTTAGAGGAGAAATATCTGAACCATTTACGATTAAAACAGGGTTGAGACAGGGAGATTGTTTATCACCATTGCTATTCAATTGTGCTCTTGAATATGTAATGAGAGAATGGTACAATGAAAATCCTATGAATATTAAAATTGGAACTAAGAAACATAAAATAAACCTAAATTGCTTGGGATTTGCTGATGACCTAGCATTACTAGCTAATAATATTCAGGAAGCCACGAAACAAATAACAGGCTTACAAAATATAGCACAAAAATTAGGACTCCAGATATCATTTGAAAAGACTGAAATAATGGTAACACATCCACTTGTAATAGATCACATCACAGTGAACAATAGGGAAATTAAAATAGTGAAACAATTTAAATACCTGGGTGAAATTATAACACATAAATTGGACGAGAAACCTGCATGGCGAGCAAGAACTAATAAAATGATAAAAGCTCAAAAACTAACATGGTCTACGTACAATAAAAAATGTCTATCAATTAAAACAAAATTAAAACATTACAAGACTGTAGTTCAACCAGAGGTTACATACGGAAGTGAAACTCTTTTTAAAGTCACCCAGAAAAACAGAATTGACAAAATTTTAAAAGTAGAGAGAAGAATTGCTAGAACATGCATAAATAAGAAAAATCAAAAAGGTGGGCAATGGCGGATAGTTCCAAATGAAGTGGTATACAGAGAACTGGAGCCCATCACCGATACTATACGAAAGAAAAGGATCTCTTTTTGTGGTCACATTCTGAGGACACCAGAAACCAGATTATCAAGGAAAATTATTGAGAAACTCGGGAATTTGAAACAACAAGGAGGATGGCTTAAGGAAATAAGAGAGGATATGGAAGAACTGGAAATAACTCTGGATGATTTGCAGAACAAAACGCCAAATTTAAAGAAGTTGAGGGACACAGAAATAAGATTTAAACCAAAAATTGACAAACGACATACAATGAAAAGGGTATTTACAGATAAGGAACGACGAAAAGCATCGGAACGAATGAAGAGATACTGGGCCACTCGGAAGGGGAAAATACCAAAGAAGAGGACCAGAAATGATTGGCTGAAGTGGTCCAATGAGGCCGTAAAAGCAGAAGAAGAAGAAGAAGAAAGAGAGGCTTTAAAGATAAACTTTTACACAGTACAACAGGAAAACATCTTAAGAAAACTTGAAGTATCTTGTCGGCTGAAGGCCCAAACAATTACTCAAGAATAATTAAAGACAACCTTAAGATAAACACTTACAGAACACGGCTGAAGGCCGTATCAAGAATTCAAGATAATTAAAGAGAAACCTTACAGGCAAGTGTTTACAGATTAAGGCCACAGATTCTGACACAAAGGCGGGTGAAGGCATAAATACAGAGCAACAAGAATTTAAAATTAAAACACGGTTGAAGGCCTAATCTTAAAATAGTTGTCATAAAGTTCGGCTGAAGGCCTTGTACTAAACATAAAACAGACAATATCAATACACAGCTGAAGCCCAGGCACAGTACCTGTGACCAAATAAAATGACAATCACAAACAACAAACAGTGTTGCTCAGAAGTGGTCCAAGTGTCGGCCTGGGGAGGAAACTCTAACCACAGTTTAGGTGAGACAGGCAGCCGTTTCATCAGGTTGCAACACGACCTAGGGGCGGCTGAAGAACCAAGCAACAACCTAATCAATTCCCTCTGTCGCAGCCGACGAACTGCCTCTTCCAATACGGAGACAGCATTCATCTGCGCAGTGGAAATCACAGAAGCTACACTCAATTCGACGTAAACACACTTGCACAAGAACTCGAACAATTGTAAAAGCAATCACTGTGGAACAACAAGGACGGATCAATTCGACACAGAGAGTTTCCACAAGCGGTCGCGACCAGATACACGTCGTCCGATGAGACGACCGACCGAACGACCACCAACGGTCGTCCCCGCTCCAGTCTCCTTCCGTCGGACAGTGCGTGTGTGTTGCCAGCGGTCGAGCGAGTACGAGCTGTGGAGACCTCACTGGAGCTCCATCCGCGACTGATCTCCGTCCTCCGGCTCTACTCCAGACACACGACGACTCGGAAATACTAACGGTCGCTCCAGAGGTAGTACGACAGTGCACTTATCGATAAGCGCTGCTGCTGCCACTCACGGGCAAGCAAACCAGAAAGTTAGTGACGCCAGTAAATCGAGTAGGGAGGAGGCGACACCGGCGTAAAGACACGGTGACAGGCAATAAAAGGCATGAACACAAGCCGGGCGCGGCTCAGGCATAACACTCGCCTACGTAACACTACATAACTATACAACGATTCTTAGGCTGGGAGCTATAAGATACCGTGGTCCAAGCAGGAAATATAATTACTGTTAATACTGTTTTCATTGACATAGGCACTTTTAAAATGTTTATTCCTTCATGAACATTCATAGTAGATATATTTTAACGCAATAGACAACATTCTTATTGTAAAGGACTGATACAGGGTGTTTCAAAAATGACCGGTATATTTGAAACGGCAATAAAAACTAAACGAGCAGCGATAGAAATACACCGTTTGTTGCAATATGCTTGGGACAACAGTACATTTTCAGGCGGACAAACTTTCGAAATTACAGTAGTTACAATTTTCAACAACATATAGCGCTGCAAGTGATGTGAAAGATATAGAAGACAACGCAGTCTGTGGGTGCGCCATTCTGTACGTCGTCTTTCTGCTGTAAGCGTGTGCTGTTCACAACGTGCAAGTGTGCTGTAGACAACATGGTTTATTCCTTAGAACAGAGGATTTTTCTGGTGTTGGAATTCCACCGCCTAGAACACAGTGTTGTTGCAACAAGACGAAGTTTTCAACGGAGGTTTAATGTAACCAAAGGACCGAAAAGCGATACAATAATGGATCTGTTTGAAAAATTTCAGCGGACTGGGAACGTGACGGATGAACGTGCTGGAAAGGTAGGGCGACCGCGTACGGCAACCACAGAGGGCAACGCGCAGCTAGTGCAGCAGGTGATCCAACAGCGGCCTCGGGTTTCCGTTCGCCGTGTTGCAGCTGCGGTCCAAATGACGCCAACGTCCACGTATCGTCTCATGCGCCAGAGTTTACACCTCTATCCATACAAAATTCAAACGCGGCAACCCCTCAGCGCCTCTACCATTGCTGCACGAGAGACATTCGCTAACGATATAGTGCACAGGATTGATGACGGCGATATGCATGTGGGCAGCATTTGGTTTACTGACGAAGCTTATTTTTACCTGGACGGCTTCGTCAATAAACAGAACTGGCGCATATGGGGAACCGAAAAGCCCCATGTTGCAGTCCCATCGTCCCTGCATCCTCAAAAAGTACTGGTCTGGGCCGCCATTTCTTCCAAAGGAATCATTGGCCCATTTTTCAGATCCGAAACGATTACTGCATCACGCTATCTGGACATTCTTCGTGAATTTGTGGCGGTACAAACTGCCTTAGACGACACTGCGAACACATCGTGGTTTATGCAAGATGGTGCCCGGCCACATCGCACGGCCGACGTCTTTAATTTCCTGAATGAATATTTCGATGATCGTGTGATTGCTTTGGGCTATCCGAAACATACAGGAGGCGGCGTGGATTGGCCTCCCTATTCGCCAGACATGAACCCCTGTGACTTCTTTCTGTGGGGACACTTGAAAGACCAGGTGTACCGCCAGAATCCAGAAACAATTGAACAGCTGAAGCAGTACATCTCATCTGCATGTGAAGCCATTCCGCCAGACACGTTGTCAAAGGTTTCGGATAATTTCATTCAGAGACTACGCCATATTATTGCTACGCATGGTGGATATGTGGAAAATATCGTACTATAGAGTTTCCCAGACCGCAGCGCCATCTGTTGTTGAAAATTGTAACTACTGTAATTTCGAAAGTTTGTCTTCCTGAAAATGTACTGTTGTCCCAAGCATATTGCAACAAACGGTGTATTTCTATCGCTGCTCGTTTAGTTTTTATTGCCGTTTCAAATATACCGGTCATTTTTGAAACACCCTGTACATACTGAAGTGACAAAGTCATGGAGTATATGGAGATGGCGGTGGTACACAAGGTACAAAAGGGCATCGCATCGGCGGAGCTATCACTTGTACTCAGGTACTTCGCCGGCCGCTGTGTGCGAGCGGTTCTAGGCGCTTCATGCCGGAACCGTGCTGCTGCTACGGTCGCGGGTTCGAATCCTGCCTCGGGTAAGGATGTGCGTGTGCTGTCCTTAGGTCAGTTAGGTTTAATTAGTTCTAAGCCTAGGGAACTGACGACCTCAGATGTTAAGTCCTATAGTGCTTGGAGCCATTTGCATCAGGTGATTCTTATGCAAAGGTTTCCGACGTGATTAACAGACATTGAAAGCGGAACGGTGGCTGGAAATAAATATATGGGGCATTTGTTTTCGGAAATCGTTAGAAAATTCAATATTCCGCCTTCCACAGTGTCAAGAGTGTGCGGATAATTCCAAATTTCAGGCATTACCTGTCACAACGGACAACACATTGGCCGACAGCTTTCGCTTAACGACCGAGAGCAGCGGCGTTTGCGTGGAGTACTAGACAAGCAGCATTGTGTGAAATAAGCGCAGAAATCAATGTAGGCCGTACAACGAAAGTATCGTTTGGAGAATGCGGCTAAGTTTGGGGTTAATGGGCTATGGCAGCAGAGAACCGACGCGAGTGCCTTTGCTAACAGGACGACATCGCCTGCAGCGCCGCTCCTTGGCTCGTGAGCATATCGATTGCACCCCAGACGTCCCGGAAACCACGGCCTGGTCATATGAGTCCCAAATTCAGATGGTAAGGGCTGATGGTAAGGTTCGAATGTGGTGGTCCCACGAAGCAGGTTGGTAGTGGCCCCATAATATTGTCGGCTGTCTTTACATGCTCCAAAGGAACCAGTGGTTACGATGGGCTACTTGGAGATCATTCCTAGCCAATCACGGACTTCACGCTCCAAAACAAAGATGGAATTTTTATGGATGACAATGCGCCATGTTTCCGGACCGCAGTTGTTCGCGATCGGTTTGAAGAACATTCTGGACGATACGAGCGAATGATTCAGCCACCCGTATAGCCCGACATGAATCCCATGGACCATTTATTGGATGTAATCGAGAGGTTCGCTCGGGCACAGTTCTGCACCGGCAACACTTTCGCAGTTATGGACGGCTATAGAGGCAGCATGGCTCAGTAGATCTGCAGGAGCCATGCAACGACTTGTTGAGTCCATGCCATGTCAAGTTGCTGCACATCGCCGGCCAAAAGGAGATCCTATAACTTTTGTCGCCTCATTGTGTAACGTTTCATAGACTGGAATCTACAACATAACGTGGGCCATGCAGGAGCTTCTATTTCAATCTGTACGCAGTAATTGACAGGCACATTTAAAACGTTTATTACTTCATGAACATTCATCATAGGCGTATTATAATGCTGTAAACCTCATGCTTAATTTAATAGTTTTTGTACTTACATTTTATCAAATTTTAAACTGAGTGGGTGTTTAGTTGTTTGTATTCTTTTGTCAGCCTTTTTTTCAGATCCAATCCAACCAAATAATTATTTTTATTGATTGTATACCAAATGAAAATTGTAAGTTACTAAGTTTCTTCCTTTAAATTTAAGCAGTCAGAACGTTCTCTCCTGAGGATGCCCTTATCCTTCACTTACACCAACAGCGCACGCTTGTGCGTTGTTGTTCTGTTCAGTTTACAACAAAACTTGATGTTTATGTCTCCTCAGAGTCTCTCGCGACGGCATACATGAACAAAACGTTCTTGGTTTTCAAGCCGCGTCAATTCGAATAAGATCCTCGAGCTTTCGATGACCATCTTCACCATCGTCGTCCGGAGTTCACTAACTGCCGGGGCTGCTAAGGTTTCTCGCTTATATAGGCATGATGACATCGTCAGCAGCCAATCAGAGAGACCCAATGTGGCCGCGTCTGTAAGTCTACCCGGGCAGCCAGCGGAGCTGTTGCCCGTGGCAGCACCTGTGACGTCAGGTGGCGTCAGGGGCAGGCGCCAAGTTTGAAACTGTCGCTCCTGCGTCACGCATCTGTCTTTGGTTTTCTTCGATGTCCAACGTCCGCCCCTATGCCCTGCTGAGTGTGTCCTCCTGGTCTCTGTTGAAATTGTTGTTGTTTAAACGAATCTCGGCCGCTTCCTTTATAACGGAGCCCCAGTATGTAGATCCATGAGCCAACAGTTTTGTATTTTCGAACTCTATTATATGTTCGTTTTATAGGCAATGCTCCGCTATGGTCGACTTGTCAAGCTCCCTTTGTTTTAGATGGTGCTTTTGCTCAGTACAACACTCTGCAGCAGTGCGAATTGTATTTCCAATATACAAGCTGCCACATTCACACGGTGCGCCATACACGCCGGACACTCGAAGATCAATGTCGTCTATAACAGGGCGCAACATATCTCGTATCCTGGGGGCGGGCCGGAACACTGGTCGTCCGCATCTCGTGGTCGCGCGGTAGCGTTCTCGCTTCCCGCGCCCGGGTTCCCGGGTTCGATTCCCGGCGGGGTCAGCGATTTTCTCTGCCTCGTGATGACTGGGTGTTGTGTGATGTCCTTAGGTTAGTTAGGTTTAAGTAGTTCTAAGTTCTAGGGGACTAATGACCGTAGATGTTAAGTCCCATAGTCCTCAGAGCCATTTGAACCATTTGAACACTGGTCTTAGCCGATGTTTCTGCAGCAGACGTCCTAACTTGCTGCTAGTTGCTCCGCAGTATGGCAGGAATGGAATCCGTTTCGCCTCTCCTACTGATTCACCAGGTGTCTTTCGTCGGCGACCCTTGAAAGCGTTTATGTGTTTCCATGTACTATGAGGTGAGTCGTCACAAAAACTGTCTCTGACCGATTGCAGGAGACAAATCTGTTTCCCTGTCACCTGTGGGACACTGCCTGGGTCATCCTGACATGTCCGTGCACGGGCTTTCAAGATAGATTAACTATTTAAATGAAAGATTGTGCCCATACCAAAGAGGAATAACCCCAACCGCATTGGATTACAAGATGAGTGACGGGCAGCAGCATCAAGTCATTTGGCTACAACTTCTATAAACGTTATACTACTGAAGGCAGCTATAAAGTTATGTTGTTGTTCGACACTTAGTTTAGGAGATATGGCGTGATAAATATCGAGTAGCCCGAAAAAAATCGACTTTCCTTAAAATCTTAAATATTTACTATTTCAGCAGTACAAAATTTTCACTTAGTTAAAAAAAAGGTATCAGAAGATGGTTCTCGTATCACTCTATCAGGTGCAGTTGGCAAATTCCAAAAAAAAAGTCAATTTTAGGTTCTGACTCGCACCGCTCCGCGCTTCGCGACCCGCATCGCACAGTGGAAGACGCAAACATATTCCGCAGCACGGTGCTACAGATTCCCGCAACTAGGAAAACAAAGCTTTACTGGTCGCTACAGCTGCATTCCAGTTCTGCTAGTCGACAGCCGTAGGCACCGCAATGACAGCACCAGCGCGGCACAGCAATACGACTGATCCCTTGGGATGAGTCCGTGCAGACTCGCTCCGTTCTCCTTCCCCCTTCAGAGCACCGGGTACCTCATATCACAATAGAGCGCTCGCAAACCAGCGCGTTGCAAACCATACCGTTTAGACAGAGAAAACTCCGCGAATGTAAGAGCATCGGAGGAGGTCACGGCACAAATAGGTCAGTACCACAGTTTTGTTTAACCTTGGAGCTCTTTTTAATTCTATTCCTCATTGTGTTCATTTTCGTTATGTCTAGGACCTGTGCCGCCAGTTGTTTCTCACATCTGTTTTGGGTATGCCTGCCCTGTCTTCGATTTTTTTTATCATTTGACAAACTGCTGGCAAATAACGTTATTCTACTAATATGGCATATACACTTACTTGCAGCTGCGGCTCGTAATTTAAACAAAAATTTCTCTTGTGGTGCAGTTCTTTTTGTTGTCTCCGTGCTTGCTAAGAAAATGGGATGAGAAGTTCCGCCTTATGCAAGACACCTTTTTTCTTTTTGTTTCACCCATCCATGTTTCAGCACTTTTGTGCTATCGTCAGTGGGTTCTATTTTTATTTTCAACTGTAAATTTGTTGTTAACATCATGTAAGGTATGTTACTTTTCGCCAATTAAGTTATAAATGCAACTTTTACATAATGTTGTAAACGACGCAAATGTTAATATGTTAACAACAAATTTACAGTTAAAAATAAAAATAGAACCCACTGACGATAGCACAAAAGTGCTGAAACGGTTATGGGTAAAACAAAAAGTAAAAAGGTGTCTTGCATAAGTCGGAACTTCTCATCCCAAAAATTTCTCTTTTTGACTCACGTGATAAGTCTAGTTCTCTTTTAATTGCACTTCATGTACTCAATTTAGATGTATGCAGGTGTAGTCTAAGAATAAATTTGTGTTAATGCGCCATTGCAAACTTTAGTCGGCTAAAGACATCTAGTGGGGCGACACAATCTCATCTGATTGCGCGGTGTTATACGTACAGTGCCTGCTGCGGTCGCAGGTTCGAATCCTGCCTCGGGCATGGATGTGTGGGATGTCCTTAGGTTAGTTAGGTTTAAGTAGTTCTAAGTTCTAGGTGACTGATGACCTCAGAAGTTAAGTCGCATAGTGCTCAGAACCATTTGAACCATATTCGTTAATGGCTCGGTGACTACCGAACAGTACGTGAAGGTTTTGGAAGATAATTTCATCCACATTATCCAAAGTGACCCTGATTTCGACAATAAGTGGCTCATGCAAGATAAAGCTCGATCCCATCAAAGCAGGAGAGTGTTTAATGTCTAACTCCTCCGCCTACTCGGTCCATCTGCTCCTCTTCCCTGTCTCTGTCCATTTCCCCTCACCTTCTTAGTGTCCTTTTCATCCTTCCCCATGTCCGTGTCCATCTCCACCTCTCCCCTCTGAATCTGTCCATCTCCTTCTCGTTCTTTCTCCACATTAGCACCCCAACTCTAATAGGAGATGGCTGGTTCTTAGCCCCACATTATTTCATTCCAGGTGGTAATGAATATGCGTACCAAGTTTGGCTGAAAACACACACACACACACACACACACACACACACACACACACACAGATGCGTCGCATTTCACACAAATTTGTGCACCAATTTCATCTGTTTCTCTAGCGAATTTCGCCCTTTAGTTTCGTTTTCACACAGCTCAATGGCTATGACGTCGAGTGTGTTGAACTATAATAATTTGCAGGTACAGTGCATTTAGTGGTATATGTGAATAATGTCTGCAGAGTGTGTCGGGAATACAGCTAGAAATAAAAGAAGGAATAAATTAATTAAAATATCGTGTCTGATACGGCAGTTCTACTGCTTGAGCAGCGAAAATGTAGCAGGCGACAAACTTTTTTCCTTTCATCATCTTTTGGGGTTGTCAGCGAAAAAAACCATTCCATAAGGATTTGAAATTACGTGTAAAGTCTGTTTCGAGTCACTAGGTACTCTCTTTCTCCAACACTGGAGAGGTCATGTCTGGGTATTCGCAGGTTACGTGCAACAATACTTTTTCACACCCATCAGCACCCCTTTGATAGGTAGGTGGTTCTTATCCCCACAGCGATTCATGGCAGACAGTAAGTGATATATATACCAAGTTTGGTTGAAATCGGTCAAGAGCTTAGGAGATTTGGAACATACGTACATATGTCTCTATTATATGTATGGATCGCAATACGGCGGTGAATATTACCAAAAACCGTTCCTGTTCAAATTTTATTCGTGACGCACGTACTCTCCGCGTATTCACGTTGGTTCCACGTGGAGAGGTCAATTTTAGAGCTAAAAAAGTTCACGCCACCGCGATAAACACATTAACAGCGGCAGGTTAGTGCAGCCGTCCTGCAGCATTGGCGTGGCAGCACAACACCCAGGTTATAAAACTACAGCAGGAGCTCACTCAGTCGTCCCTCTCTATTCGCCTTATTCGTTTGGGGTGCGTTTACCGTGGCTTCTTTGTTCTTTGTCAACACGCACGTGTGCGCAGCAGTTAAATACCGTGGTGGTATGCTCCGACCTCCATTGCCTTGACCTGAAGACGTGGAGTGTCCGGACTCGCTGTTAATCCCGTCACGCCGTGGAAAAACAGCGCAGGCAGGCACCGGAGTGGGGGCCACGCACGCCCACGATCCACACCAGAGCTTGCCTCCCGCCTACGTGCCGTCGGTAGGTCGGTAAACGCTACGGTCCTCTGTGTTTGCTGCCACTTGCAACGAATTCCTACAACTCACATAGCAAATTAATATTTCCCGTTCTGTCTCGCATAGTTCTCCCCTAACGAGGAGACAGCAAGTGCCATAACACGGTTTGCAGGAAGTTTCTCTCAGTGAAAGAGGAACCAAAATAAGTGAACTCTTCTCTCGGCTTATCCGTAGATACTTGACGGTCTCTGAGAAGACGACTGAGCCGTGTGTCGGCTCTCAACATATATCGCGCTGTTAAGATTGTTCTGAGTCCTTCCATTCTATCGTTAATTGATTCTTTCATATTTATCGTTATGTGCGTACGATTCTGCTGAGATTCCCCTCTGGCGACGTGTCTGGTCTTATCGATCTTCGCGTCGTTGCTTCCCGTTAGCCTTGTGTAAGGGAATAAGATCTTTGGGGGGATGGCCGGTTGGTTGCCTAGCGGTGACGAGTCGGTCGGTCGGTTTTTAAAATCGGGAATTAGAGAAGGTCGTACGATGGGACAGCGGCGTGGCGTGGCGGTGGAGAGTTGGCTGTTGTTCCGAGAAGCCGCGTGGTCTATCCTGGAGGTGCGAGACGTGTGGGACGAGTTGACGGGGACAAGGCTGTAAGCTCTTGCTGTGAACACCCGGAGGCCACGGCTGTGGTACCGAGTCACTACTTGGTGGGAGCGGCACCGGGTGTCTTTAAATTTTCCGTCTGGAGGCGGGAATGATGGACTAGTATCTCCCCTAACCTGAGGAGTGGTATTTCGCCGCCGTGGGTGCAGAGAAGACGAGGGCTCCGGTTACAGAGCGCGTGGCTGCGTACTGTGCCCAGTTTGGTACGCTGGCGACGTGTACACGGTAGGGTGTGAGGAACCTTTGCATCGGAGTTCATCTGTTTCTCTGATAAAGTGCAAGTTAAGTTGGTTAAAGGTTTAGATGTTAACTCAAGAATTTTGGTTTGTGCAACCAGCGTCTTTTCTACCTTGTGACCTCCTGCGTTCGGGTTTCCTGTCCCTGTCGCCGGTGTATTTATAGACAGTGATCTTTTCCGCTTCTTATTAGTGCTACCCGGCAGGAAGTGTATTTTTGGGCAGGGATTATTGTTTTAGATTACTTTCTTCTACCTTGTGGCCTCCTGCGTCTAGATTACCTGTCCCTGTCGCCGGTGTAATTATCGACAGTGGTCTTTTGACTTCTTATTAGTACTGCCTGGGAGGAAGTGTATTTTTGGGCAGGGATTATGATTCCTGAGTTGATTCCTCCTACTCCCCTGGCCTCGCGTGAGGTCGATGTGATTGCTGAATGTGAGGCGTTGTGGGTCTGTTAGTCCGCTTCTAGCCTGAGCATCCGTCGGAAGACAATTGTAGGCGCCCTTACACCCGGTCGATTAATTATTTCAATCCCAGGACAATTTGGTGGCAGAACATGGTATTAAAGTTGTTAGTTATTGTAAAATGTTAAATGGCTGTATTTTACTCTGATTGTTTTTGGCCACTGTTTAAAAAGGTTAAGTTTGCTTTTCATTGGTGGTTTTTTTTAATTACGTGGCTTTAAAATTGTTAGTTATTGTAAAATGAGAATGACGATATCTTTACTTTGATTGTTTTAATCTACTTGGCTTCGTTTGAAAATGCTAGTTCTGCGTCCCTGTTAGCGAGCCCTTGTAATTTAATATCTTGTTGTGGCAAAATTTAAAAGAAGTGGCTCCCTACATGTTCGGTAGCGAAATTGTATGCAAATTGGTGTTTTGTATCATTACTTGGAAAGTTTTAATTTTGTTATTAAATATTTTATCAAAGCCGGTTTTAAGTAAAATGGCTTGGCCGTTAACTGTAAAGTAAAGAAGGCCAAAGTGGCCGAGCGGTTCTAGGCGCTACAGTCTGCAACCGCGCGATGGCTACGGTCGCAGGTTCGAATCCTGCCTCGGGCATGGATGTGTGTGATGTCCTTAGGTTAGTTAAGTTTAAGTAGTTGTAAGTTCTAGGGGACTGATGACCTCAGCAGTTAAGTCCCACAGTGCTCAGAGCCATGTTTTTGAAAAGTAAATTGTTTTGAAAAAGCACTCACGCCTGCTAGCTTTTTGATCTGGTCCTGGTCAAGTGGTAAAGAAATGACTTTTAATGGTTGAAGTAATCAATAAAGAAATTCAAAATTGCAACTCGGCAGCAACCAACTAATCTTGGCCCCGTTTCCCAACTGCGGGTTTTCCTTGATTAATCGTAACACCCGTCTCAACGACCGTCAAAGGTTTTTGCGAAATTTAGATACCTTTTATCGGGCGACAATTTCAGCCCACCTGGTAACATACTGGCTAGCGTTCCGTGTTTGAAACACGATTATTGTTTTTATTTGTTTTAGTTTATTACAGAGTGAGGCTACTAAGCTGTGCAAGTGCAGCCAGCCTAAGGGTTATGAGTACACAGTTTCCTCAGAAGGACATTCACAAAGTAACTTATATATTACCAGACGGACAAACAAAAAACTAAATAGACCATGTTCTGGTAGATCTAATACATAAAAGCAGTATAATGAATGTGAAAAGCATAAGAGGAGCCGAGGAAGACTCAGACCGTTATCTAGTCGTAACAGAGGTACGCCAAAGAATAGCCATAGAAAAGCCAAAGAGAGGAAAGAGCATAAAAGACCACAGCATTGACATAGGCAGATTGAAGGATAACGGCAAGGCACAGTTCTCCATTAAGCTGCGAAACAAATTTCATGTTCTATCAGTGGAAGACAACCTTGACATTGAAGACCGCTGGGAAATGATAAAAACAAATGTGGAAGAAGCGTCGCTAGAAGTGTGCGGAGAAAGAAAAAGAAGGAAGAAAATTCCATGGTTTTCAGAAGAATGTGGGCAAAAAGTGAAAGAAAGAAGAACAGCGAAGGAAAAGCACCTATAAGAGGATTCCAAACGAAAGTAAAGAAGCATATGAAAACGATCATAGAAAAATGAAAGAGCTTCTCAGAAGGAAAAAAAAACATGTGGATAGTTTAATCAAAAGAGCAGAAGAGGATAAAAGTGCAGGGAATATAATAGATTTTTACAATTGAGTCAGATTTTCCAGAAATAGGGATATACCACGTATGTATGGCATTAAAGATAAAAGTGTCAATAGAGTTCTGGAAAGATCCAAAGGTATGGAAATTTGGAGGGAATATTTTGAGGTCCTTCTAAACGTTGAAAACAGAAGTGCAGAAGTGGATCAACAACATGGTTATCAGAATGTAGATGCCTTCGTGGAACCGCCGACAATGAAGGAGACAACAGCCTCAATCAAAATACTAAAAAACAACAAAGCTCCGTGGAGAGATGGCATAAGAGCTGCATTGTTTAGGAAGGGAGGAATTGCAAAACAAATACACAAACTGGTTACGTACATGTGGAATGAAGAAAGAATGCCAGAGGACTGGACAGAAGCGATAAAAATACCAATTCATAAAAAGGGAGACAATCAACGATCCAGGAACTACAGAGGCATCTCGTTAATTAGCACCACCTATAAAGTGTTCTCCAAGGTCCTCCAGAAAGAAAAAGCACCATACATAAAAGAGACAGTAAATGAGAAACAAGAGGGATTTTTGGATATGTGAAGATTGTAACCGCTCACGAAAGAACAGATACCATTGATGACCGAGCAGCTTCTCTAGAATAAATGATAATTAATTGAAACCTCCAGCTGCCGACAGGTGTTGTTGATACACCTCGATGGGTACAGCTGAAAATGTGTGCCCCGACCGGGACACGAACCCGGGATCTCCTACTTACATGGCAGACACTCTATCCATCCGAGCCACCGAGGACACAGAAGACTGGCGCGACTGCAGGGACTTATCCCTTGCACGCTGCCGTGAGACCCACATTCCCAACCTTCCACAGTCTACATATGTAATGTAACTAATAGATATCTGGCCATCTACTCATTACTCGCGATTCCCGTAAGAGTTCGGGCAACCTGTGAGCATTCGCACAGACGAAGGTCAATGGCTGGGTAGGCTTTAACTATATATGAAGATAGTAACTGCTCATGAAAGAACAGATACCATTGATGACCGTGCAGCTTCTATAGAAGATATCATAATTAATTGATGGGAAAATATCTCTTAGTTACATTACGTATGTAGATTGTGGACAGTTGGGAATGTGGGTCTCACGGGAAGCGTGCAAGGGATAAGTCGCTGCAGTCGCGCTATCCATGTGTGTCCTCGGTGGCTCAGATGGGAGCCGGCACGGTAACTCAGAGTGTTCGGTCAGAGAGTTAGCTGCCCTCCGTAATTAAAAAAGCTGAGTTAATGGATCAACGACAAACTGAAACGGGTGTCTTGCGACGTCCGCCACGAGCAGATACAACTAACGATAAACGAACAAAAAGAGATTAAAAAGAGATGGATAGATCGTCTGCCATGTAAGGGGGAGATCCCGGGTTCGAGTCCCGGTCGGAGCGCACATTTTCAGCTGTCCCCATCGAGGTATAAAAACAAAACCTGTCGGCAGCTGAGGGTTCCAATTAATTATCATGGATTTATGAATAATCTTTTAAGTATTGACCATAGATTCGTACTAAAAGAAGCCATATCCAAATATTGGGAGTATAACAGAACAATGACAATACTGTTTGTTGATTTTAAGAAATGGTTCAAATGGCTCTGAGCACAATGGCACTTAACATTTGAGGTCATCAGTCCCCTAGAACTTAGAACTACTTAAACCTAACTAACCTAAGGACATCACACACATCCATGCCCCAGGCAGGTATAGATCCTGCGACCGTAGAGGCCGCGCGGTTCCAGACTGAAATGCCTAGAACCGCTTAGCCACACTGGCCGGCGATTTTAAGAAAGCCTATGACACTAGATCCAGAGACAAATTGTGGGATAATATGCAGAGATTCACAATACCGAACAGGATTATAAGTCTTGTGAAAGTGACACTGAAAGGCTCCAAAGGGGTAGTGAAAATGGTTGAATGGTTGTAGAATGTTCCAAAGAGTTTGACATAAAAACAGTAGTCAGGCAAGGAGATGAAAAATCACCGTTCTTGTTCAACATTGTAGTACAGGAAGCGTTGGACATAGCAAGTGAAGCTGAAGAGAGAATTAAAATAGCAACAAAAATAAATGTACTGGCCTTTGCAGATGACGTAGCACTAATAGCTGAAAATCCGAATGACCTTAAAATACTGGCAAAAAGACTCTTTCAAAACGCAATGGAAGCTGGATTAGAAATAAATCATGAGAAAACAAAATACATAAGGGTAAAAAGAAGTTATAGAACAAAAAGACGGAAACGCTGCAGATCGATAAGCACATGTTTGAAGAAGTAGAGATTTAAATATCTGGGAGTAGTAGTAAACAACAAAAACAACGAGGGGCAAGAAATAGAGGCGAAGATCAATGCTGCATCCCGAGCATCACACTCACTCAGCAAGATACTGTCATCTAAATTTTTTGAAGAGGAACCAAAGTAAGAATATACTGGGTGAATCATAAATCAGGAAAAATATGTCGTGCAAATTGTCACACACTGATCTACAAACATAAATTCATTTTCCGCATGTTCCTATGTCAATGAATGACAATGCAATTGAATAGTAAAAATCTGGAAATTGGACTTTTGGGTGTTACTGTGCGCTGACATTGGCAAGGGGACAGATCGGCAGCCTGGCACAACATACGAGTGTTGTAGGTAGTCTACACGCTCACAAGAAGGCGAGGCATGCTGCGTCCAGCGACGGTCTGCGTGACACTGCGAGCAATGACAGCGTCCACAACTATCTCGCACCGGCTAGTCTGGCCGGTATTATGTACCGTGGCTAGTTGGCATAGGGAAAGGAACGTGAGGAGGGGCTGCACTACCGTACATGCATGTTTTATAATGTGGTTTTTGTGTCCCAGACATAGTTTTAAGAACCGAGTACATAGATGCAGAATACAAATACAACTACACAGGTATGTGGCAGTTAATACAAACGAATACAGTATAGCTGTACAAATCCCAACTAACATACAAACACATGATCAAAAGCTTGCAGTGGCGGTTTATAAGTACTGTTCGAAATAACGGCCACGATGTGTGTGGCAAAGTTGAACTCTTCGCAAGAAGGATTGCTGAACACGATCCAACATGTCTGTATCTCTTTGCGTAATATCACAGGCATGTTGTATTCTGCGTTGAAGGGTGTTGACATCGGCAACCTCTCCTTCATAAATCACAGATTTCAGACGGTCCCATAAAAAGAAATCTAGTAGATTCAAGTCTGGCGATCTTGCTGGCCATGCTACAGGGCCTCCCCAACCGATCCATTTCGAAGGGAAGGCACTGTCCAGATGGCGTCGCACTGTGCCTCTGAAGTGCGCGGGGGCACCATCATGCATGTACTACATGTTCATACGAGAGGCCTAACTAACGTCTTCCAACAATTCCCGTAATGTAGCATCCAGAAAACGCAGATACTGCTCTCCTGTAAGCCTTTGTGGTAGCACATGTGACCCTATGAGGTGGTGATCAGTAATACGACACCAGATATTGACACCCCATCGTTGTTGTACCCTCGTATCACTGTGCTGTGGGGGTTTTCATCCGCCCACTCGAGCCAATTATGCGAATTCACTATACCCTCCTTCGTGAAATAGGCTTCGTCGGTGAACAGTATTGTTCGTGAAAAATGCTGCTCGTGGGTCAGACGCCGTACGATAAAGTTGCCTCTTCTGGTAGTCTTCCGGCGATAATGCCTGTACCTTCTGCCTGCGAAAGGGATGGTAATGGTTTCTATGGAGTACTCGCATAACAGTAGATTGTGACATTCCGACAGCAGTGGCGAGAGAGCTGGTGCTTATTGTTCGGTCCTCCGCAACAGTTCGTAACACGTTTTCTTCGTCATCCGCACTGTACATCGACGATCGACCACGGCCACTAAATCCTGGAGGTGCTACACATGCACCATACTCCCTCAGGCCCCTGTCCACAGAGTAAAACGTTTTTGCGTATAGAAGGCGCCAGCTAGGAAACCTCTCGTGATACAGTTCCCTTACAATGTCAGGTCTTCCATCTGCTAGCCCGTAGGTGAGGTGGATGTCGACGTATTCCTCGTTTGTGAAACTTGCCACGGTACTGCAGTAACACTGCGACGCGGCCGTTAGCAGTTGTCGACATGGCGAGTATCGGGCAGGGTGAGCAGCGCAGAGGTGTTGTAAACGTCATGCACGCCGCGGTTTTACCTCCGCCGTTGACCTCTCTTTCCGCTTACAGGTCACACATTCCCTAACATAGGACTGTACACTGCGTTACCGCCAGAAACATGTGATTCACAAGTTCTGATACAATTTCACATACATTGCGATGGGATTTGTTCTTTCTCTTATCTTTCAAACGCTGGCAGATACACATCAGCTCATTGGTGTGTCATGTGTTGTATCTGTGGGTGAATGATATGTCGTGATCGTGAGGCTCGTCGGTATCTCGTTCAATGGTTAACAGGTGTTTTTGTTTTACGCACATAGTACACCGAGGAGAACGAAATTAACAGCGGTGCGTCAAGTGTTACGCATAGCATCATGCGGTCCTCGACATTTTGAAAACAAAATCCTGCGATAGATATTTGGATCAAACTATGAGGTAGGAGAATGGCGACGAAGAAAGAACAGGGAGCTCAGGGAGCTTTACACTGACCAGATGCTGCTGCTGAAGACAAGAAGACTAAGGCGGGCCGGCCACGTCTATAGGAGAGAGCAGGGATCTTTACTGACAGAAGTCTCAGAGAATAAACCGGAAGGATGAAAATAAGATGGAGAGACCAGGTGCTGGGAGCAAGGAAAGAAGATCTCGAAGACAGAATACCGTGGAAGAGGCTAGTTGATGAGACCAAAAACCGACTGCGCTTTGTGGGGCCAGGAGAAAAAAGTAAGTGCGTTTCTCATTTACCTACCCATGACCGTAGAAGGGTTTCTCATCAAGTTTGGGGATACAACGCCGTTATATTAATTGTAAAATTACAACTATGTTTCACAATAAGTGTCGAGCATTCATTATATTATATTTGTATATATGGTATTGTAAATTCTCATTTTTCTATTAAATCCTTATATCAATTCGGAATTCTTATATTTTATTCTTATCTTTGTTCATAAGGAAGACTTGGTGCATTCCATTGTGTGATAACGATCGTAGAAACATTCTAAACGTAGAAGTTCCTAACACCACGACCATCGCTCGACGGCAGGTTTGCCACAGCGATATTTCGGTGTATGACTCTCAAAATGGTTCAAATTGCTCTAAGCACTATGGGAATTAACATCTGAGCGCCTAGAACCGCTCGGCCACCGCGGCCGGCCGTTTGAGTCTCAATAGGGAAAGAAACGTGGCTAACTTTAGTGAATATTTCACTAACTGGCAATAATTTCGCGACAAACCACACATAAGTGATCCCTTTTTCGAAAACTGGTACTTGCAACTGTTTATGAATCAAGATGCACTACATGAATTTCACCGAAAAGTATTTCGCTTACTTTTTCCATTCATTTATGTTTTTCTTTTTTTTTTAATTCATTCACCAATATACAATTAGAAGATGAATAAAGAAAAAATTATTTCAGTATTCATTGAAAAACATTTGTATAACAATTTTCCACAGTTTGTGAACAGATAAATGAAAAACAAAATAAAAATAATAATTTGGTTTCGAAAACGGGGCGAAAAAACATGAATCTGCGACGCTAGCCACTGTGCCACGCCTTCGGCTGGTCTGTTTCACTCGCTGGAACGCACGTAAATTACCTTGAAAGCTTTCACCGTGATTTTCTCAGAAACAGTCGAGTACCTATGAACAAGGTGTTTGTATATTTTGACCCTTTTCGCACTGAGCAAAGTTTCTGGGAAATCTCATTAAGGCACTTGTCGAATTCTCCTCGTGACTGCATTTGAAATTTGAACGGTTATCTTTGCTTTTTGAGCAAACATGGTAGTTAATTGGTCTGCTGCCATCCCGTTCCATTTATAATTTCCCGTGGGCTGGAGTAAGCGGATTTCTCTATCTCTTTCGTATTTTTTCTGTTGTGATAACTTGCCGTGTGTAACAGCGCTATTTCCACTAATAATAAAGCATTATGGGTTAGTTGCTCCCGTAATACAGAGACTGCCTCAATTTTCATTCTTACTGAAGAACTAACATATTTCCCGCAGCTTCGTCCACCTACACATTCAAGACATACACAATGTGATCAAAAGTATCCGGACATTTGGCTGAAAATGATTTACAAGTTCGTGGCGCCCTCCATCGGTAATGCTGGAATTCAGTATGGTGTTGATCCATCCTTAGCTTTGATGACAGCTTCCAGTCTCGCAATCATACGTTCAATCAGACGCTGGAAGGTTTCTTGGGGAATGGCATCACATTCTTCACGCAGCTGTGCACTGAGGAGAGGCATCGATGTCGATCGGAGAGGCCTGGAACGAAATAGGCGTTTCAAAACATCCCAAAAGTGTTCTATAGGATTCAGGTCAAGACTCTGTACAGGCCAGTCCATTACAGAGATGTTATTATCGTGTAACCACTCCGCCACAGGCCGTGCATTAAGAGCAGGTGCTCGATCGTGTTGAAAGATGCAGTCGTCATCCCCGAATTGCTCTTCTACAGTGGGATGCAAGAAGGTGCTTAAAACGTCAATGTAGGCCTGTGTTGTGATAGTGCCACGCAAAACAACAAGGGGTGTAAGCCTCCTCCATGAAAAACAAGACCTCAGATGTTAAGTCCCATAGTGCTCAGAGCCAAAAACATGACCCCACCGTAACACCACCGCTTCCGAATTTTCTTTTGGCACTACACGCGCTGGCCGATGACGTTCGCCGGGCACTCGCCATACCCACACCCTGCCGTCGGATCGCCACATTGTGTACCGTGATTCGCCACTCCACACAACGTTGTTCCACTGATCAATCGTCCCATGTTTACGCTCCTTACACCAAGCGAGGCGTCGTTTGGTATTTACCGGCGTGATGTGTGGCTCATGAGCAGCCGCTCGACCATGAAATCCAAGTTTTCTCACCTCCCGCCTAACTGTCATAGTTCTTGCAGTAGCTCCTGATGCATTTTGGAATTCCTGTGCTACGGCCTGTATAGATGGCTGCCTATTACACATTACGACTCGCTTGAACTGTCGGCGGTCTCTGTCAGTCAATAGACGGGGTCGGCCTGTACGCTTTTGTGCTGCACGTGTCCCTTCACGTTTCCACTTCACTATCACATCGGAAACAGTAGACCTAGGGACGTTTAGGAGTGTGGAAGTCTCGCGCACAGACGTATGACACAAGTGACACCCAATCACCTGACCACGTTCGGAGTCCGTGAGTTCCGCGGAACGCCCCATTAGGCACTCTCACGATGTCTAATGACTGATGAGGTCGCTCATATGGAGTACATGGCAGTAGGTGGCAGCACAATGCACCTAATGTGAAAAACGTATGTTTTTGTGGGTGTCCGGATACTTTTGGTCACACAGTGTATGTTGCACACGTTCTCATCCTTCCCCCCTCTCTCTGAACATCTCTTGCTATACCCGTCTCCCGGTGCAAGAGATGTGGAGTATTTATGTATTCCAGTCGGTAGCCGTAAACGAAATAATGTGAACTCTCTTTACAGTGTCCTATAGAGAAAGCGACGTGATGTCAGTTATCGTCTTGTTTTTGTAGTCGGTAGTGCTCAGCAGTCCAAAGCGTTTCCAAGTGTAAGAAATTTCCTTACGTTGCATCGACTATTGGCGTGGCTTATCGCCACAGTACATGTACCCATGGCCCTTATAATACCTGTACGGCGTCTCTGCCCATCTCGTCCTCCTCTTTCCCGTTTTTGTCCATCTCCCACTCCATCATCCGTCTGTGGATGTCCTCCCCCTCACCTTTGTGTGTCCATCTCCTTCACTTACGTCCATCTTACCCTTCTCCCTCCTTCTTTATGACAATCCCATCATTACCCTCTCTGTCCATTTAATCCTCACACTCCTCTCTTTCCATCGCCTCCTCTAACCTCTCTCTGTCTACCTCCCCTGTCCCTCCACCTCTCACCACCCCTTCTTTTGCCTATTGTCTCTCGATCTCCTCATCGCCATTCTAACTGCCATTTTCCTTCTTCCCATTCTCTCGTGCCACATATTCCTCCCCCATCTGTCTATTTCGCCCTTTCGCCTGTCTCTGTCCCTCTCTTCCTATCACGTCTCTGTGCACCTCCTCTTACCCTCATCTTTCTGTCCATCTCCTCCAGTACTATCTTTGTCAATGTCCTGCTCCCCTCTCTGTGTCTCTATTTCATCCTCCTCTCACTATCCATCTCCTCTCCCCTCTCTCCCTTTGCTGAGCTGCGCCCTTCGGCATATGCTGCCCATGCAATGCATACTGATACTACCTATGTAATATGCTTGTTGTACACAAAAGCCTAGATATTAGCGGAAGGAAACCCTTTTCACCTGTACCTCCGCTTCTATGAGAGCCCTGACAGGACTGACCGCCTGAAGTACGTATACCAGGTTTATCTGAAACTAATCGATTGGTTTCGGAGCACACGAAATTAAATGAAATATGCATTTGCCTAAGGCCTACTGGTGAACTGGTGCACGTTTCTTTTAGTTGACCTCACGTGAACGACTATTGTGTCAGTGAGCGTTAAATGATCATGAACAGAAACTAAACACTTAGACCCCAAGCGGAGAAAGTCTCTTACCCAGCCAGGAACCGAGCTTGAGCCACTGGTATGGCATTCTACGATGCTGATCACTTAGCTACCGAGGTGAATATAGGAGCACATGAAGAACGTACACATATATACAAACATGTATTTATACAGGATGGTCAGAAAATATCTGAAACGCTTGTATTCAGGTTGCACTGAGACATACTCGTAAATGTTGATAAAAAATTCGACTCGTTGGGCAACACTGCTCATGGCAGGGTGCTTGAATGCGAGTGCACAACGCCTCAGTTGATATATATGAAATGATAAGTTCACAAAGGTACATGTATCACATTGGAACAACCGAAATAAAATGTTCAAATGTACCTACGTTCTGTATTTCAATTTAAGAAACCTACCAGTTACGAGCTATTGGTCTAAAATTGTGAGCCATATGTTTGTGACTATTAGAGCGCCATCTGTCACAAAGTGAAAAAAGTGGTCCAACTAAAACATTCATATTTCTTTACGTACTACACGAATATGTTATAAAAATGAGGGTTCCTATTAAAAAAAACGCAGTTGACATCCGTTAGACTTATGGCAGCGCCATCTAGCGGGCCAACCAAAGCGCCGTCTGGTTTCCCCCTTCAAGCTAGACGAGTTTCGTTCTTTGTAGTTTTTTCGTTTGATGCTTATTTCGTGAGATATTTGGCCCGGTCACTATTAATGGACCACCCTGTATATATATAAAATTCTACTCACTGTAACCGCCCTACATGTCCCAGCATATGCTTATAGCATGATTTGGTAGGAGCACGAGCAGGAAGACAAGAAGTCTCATGCTGCCATGGACATGAACAAGAGAACTTCTCTGGAAGTAAGAAAATGCCTATCTGGAAAAAGAGAAGGAAGGTTTATTTTGCTTTTCTTTACTATCTTTTATCAATCCATTTGTATAACTTTTCAGACGCATGTGGTAATACTGAACTCTTGCAGAACTGATTACAAATTGTCAAGTTTTAATGAAAAATTCTGCACCGTGATGCAGAAATGATGAAATGGAAGTTCCACTGAAGTGGTGCACGAGATATGAGCTAGAGAGTTGAAGCCTCCGCGGCGGTAGAGAGATGCAATGAAATTGCTTTTTTCCCCTTATGCTTTCATTCGCGTTGCACGTGTATCGGAATTACCACAGGTGCTGTGTGACAAGCCCCGCATAACTGCACAATTTTAGCACAGATATTGCCATCAGGCAGCCCAAGAGGAGTACTGAGAGCCGCCCCGGTAAAGACCGCGTGCGGTAGGCAACGGCCACGTGCGGGCGGATCAGCGTCACAGCAGATTAGGTCTGGCGGGCCGCTTTGAAGCCGGCGTAATGGGGGGCGGGCTGACGGCGGGCGCGCGACTTACCTGCGTCCCGTGCTCGGGGAAATTGCTCCCTTTCACCGAGATTTCACTGTCTGAAACTTCTGACGGGCAGTCAACGATTCCGCTGCCATTAAGCGTTTCAGACTGCTTTAACCGACCATCGGTTCTCTCACGTCATACTTAACGATTTAGATAATCACTACAACGTCCCTGACACATTTTACCTAATATTTCTTTTTCCATGTGGCGAGGAGAGAAACCACTCTAAATTCGTGAAAGCAGGTGAAACTACGTTAGTTATGCTTGTTAGAGTCTCTGATGTGGAATGAGTTGAAGTACTGAAAAAAAAGGAAATTTTAAATATCATCAGCCAATCGAAATAAATAGGTTAGGAGAGCTGCTGTTGGGGGAAATTTAAGGTAATACCACAAGCTAGAGTCTTCTTCTGTAGTGTTCAAGATGAAGATTTCTGTTCAGCAGATTTTTTTTTCCCCGTCAATTCTCTTCAGTCTTTCGTCAATGTTTTAAGCTCACAAGGAGACGGCACGACCGTGGGGTTGGGGATTTGTCCGCAATTTTGTGTCGTGAAAGAGGACCCCTAACACCTCATGTGGTTACAATATTAAGACGCACTACTCAGAAAATCCCGAGAAAAATCGATCCAAAGTTTCTTAGGTACCGTATGAGTATTGTGGTCTGCGTACTGTAAGACCTTCGGTACACACACCATCAGATTATTTGACTTGTCGCTCTAACGAAGTAGGCGAGTTTCAGCAATATGTCTCGTGGTCTTATCGTGGCTGGTTTATCTTCTGCCGTTAGGTCAGACGATAGAAATGCCACTTCCATGCTTAGAGTAGCAGATTGACGGTGACCAACTTTAAACAGAACTTGATTAATTTCCACACACATTTATTAAAATAATAAAAAGTATAGACACTATGTAACTTGATTCTGGATGCTGTTTGCAATTGACAATCTGATGTTCCTTTGGTCTTGGTACGTTAATCTCATTCTCACATATCTCTGATATTTGGCAAAGTCTCCATTTATCTTCATGGCTATGTCCAGGAATATGATAATCTTCTTAGGTGCAGACTGAAACTTGACTATAGACTGGTACAGACTAATGCAGACTGGTACAGACTGGTGCAGACAAATGCAGACTGACTAATTGGAGGTCTTTACACTCGTTATAATACCTCGCGCGTTCAGGTATCACTGCGCGAGTGTGATCAGCGAGGAGAAAAGGTTCTATGTTAGCAGCAATCTCATTGGCTGCGTTACATATTAATACACGGATTGGCTGAAGCAGAATTTGGTCTGTCTCTAAGGCAGCGCCATCTCGTAGTGCGGAGATGGACGAGCGCTGCGCCTGCGCTGTTGTGCTTAGCGGGGCACGCTCTAGTGGGAAAGTTGTGTACGCACTGACTACGCGGAACTCTGTACACAACAAGTACAATATGTTAATTTACTGCCGAGCCGCCGTCTGGCCTACATGGTTAGGGCTCGGACCCTTCCGCCAAAGGTCTGGGGTTCGATTCCTCCTCTGGCACTTTCTTTTTTTTTTTTCTTCTGTTGCTTGGAAAATTGCAGTGCATTGTTACAGGAAAATCGTGAAATTAATTCCCGGGAAGATTGTATAAAAATTCATTGTATAGTTCACCATCAATTATCGTCACCAATATTCCGAGACATGATTCAATATGCCTGGCTTGCCTCAAAATTGTCAGAAACTCGAAACATTTTCGTAAATGTTAATGGGACATGTTTTTGTACAGATTTATTGCAAACGCCCTGTGATTGTAAAAAATCCGCTTTTATATGTTGTGCAAGATGTCGCAAAAATTATTGCTTTGTTTGTTTTTACGATAATTACCACTGCGGTTCTCGTTTATAATTATTATATGTATAAAAATTGAATGTTTTCCAACCGACTTTGTTATTCTGATTAAAAAGGCAATGTTTCTCCTCATATACTTTACAATGAAAAATGGAAAACCCACCGCCATGAATTGTGTTGTTGGACAAAAAGAAGATAATTTTTATTCAGTAATGAAACTAATTTGTTAAATATAATGTAGGTTTGGGAAACATTCTGAATAATGGTGGAATAACCAAAGAAAATGAAACAGAAGAAAAAAAAAGGGCCAGAGGAGTAATCGAACACGAGAGCTCTGGCGTAAGAATCCGAGCCCTAAACACCTAGGCCAGACGGCCGCTCGGAATTGTGATAAAGATTTACACTCATAAGTCACCTAAGAAAGGTTGGATCGATTTTTCCCGGGATTTTCTGGGTAGTGCGTCCTAATATTTTAACCACGTTAAGTGTTAGGGGTCCTCTTTCACCACATAAAATTGCGGACAAATCCCTGAGCCCACGGTCGTTCCGGCTCCTTGTCAGTGTAGGTCGTAGGATATACACTTTCTGACAGTTGAGATGAGGCGGGGAGGAGGAAACCAAATGAAACTTCAGGACTTAAGTATCTTATGTTCTTTCGATGTTTATAAAATCGAATCCAGTTTACAAAGAAACTTGGTGGCATGAGCCCAATAGTAAGTAAAGACACTGCCCCCATCCCCCTCCCTCCCAACCTGTGGAATCGCTGCATACGCTGTATCCCCTCCTGGGCAAAGCTAGGTCACAATAATAGTATCTGTTCCTTACCTGGACACTGGCTATGGGGCAGAGTTGACATTCTAGCTGGCCCACACATGTTCTATATGCGACCCACTATGTAACATAGTGGGTCGCATATATTGGTATTAAGTCAGAATCACTAATTATTGTAAAATGTTCACAATACTCTTTTTGCTTAGTACTGTGATGGGAGCACAGTTAAGTTACCATGGTGGCAAAACCTTCGGAAAGCAATACCCAGCTGGTTCAAACTGCTCAATTTTCTGGACTGTCCGAGACAATGGATTTTGGTGGCCTGACTTCTGTATTCCACTTGGAAGGCGGTGCGTGTGTAGGAGCAGGAGCAGGAAAAATACGTCGGTACTGCACGTAAGTAAAAGTGGTTTACTGGAGCCTGAGTATATACGCAGAGGCATACACAACTTGCACAGAAGAGCACAGTCTCAAGCTAAAGCGAAGTGTCCCGGACGTCTGCCCTTGATCAAGTGGGGAGAATCTGTAGCGGAGCTCGTAGAGCTCCACAGCACCTGCTAGAGGGCGCTGTCGTCGGTGTCTCGTGATAGGGCCTACCTAAGAACTTTTATACGCCGTGGCAACGTTAAGACATAACTTGTAAATTATGCAGTGTTCATTGAACGTTTAGGTGATAACCTTTTTCTTCGGTGGTTGACATCTCGCTTCCACGCTGCCATCCGTTGTACTACGGTGGTACTTAGTCTTCCTACTTTCCACAGTGACGCCCAGTACCTAGCACCGTTAGCACCGCCAGAGTTACTTTTCTTCAGAATTTGCTAGGGCAGGATCAGGCAGACACCACAGCATTCATGGTGATGTTGAAAGAGGATTGGAGAAACTTAGTACCATTGTGTAAAATGTCAACTAGTCGCACAGTAATGTCACAGCATCCATTTTTTTCCTCGTATCTTTCCTGTCGTCACCGAACGCAAGGCTCCTTTCAGGTGTGGAAATGCTGGCCATTGTGCCCGAGTGGTTCTAGGCGCTTTGATCCGGAACCGCGCTACCACTACGATCGCAGGTTCGAATCCTGCCTCGGGCATGGATGAGTGTGATGTCCTTAGGTTAGTTAGGTTTAAGTAGTTCTAAGTTCTAGGGGGCTGATGACCTCAGATGTTAAGTCCCATAGTGCTCAGAGCCATTTGAACCATCAGGTGTGGAAAATCAGATTCAGTGACACTTTCTCTGGTATCGGCGTCGTAATTCTACACTTAGGGAAAAAAATCGTAATACCAAGAAGGAAATGTGCAACATAAACCAAAGTTGGTGTGTTTCTATATCTGAAAGATGATGTATATTCAAATTTCGCCCCAGACGCATAAGATTGGTGCTAGTTTGTTTTAAACACGTTCTGTAACAGTCATGAGCGTTAGTTACCTTTGCGCATGGACGTGGCGAGGTGATGTTAGTCTAGAACACTTTTAAAGCGAGGAAGACGGAATTAACAACATCTCAATGAGCTTGAACGAGGTCCTGTGATAGGGGTACGAGAATCTGGATCAACTTACGTAGAAAGACATGTCGGGTATGAAGCAACTGTACATGATTGCTAGAAGCGGTGCTCACTAGAATCTACGGTCGCAAGAAGAGTGGGCTCCTGATAGCTCGTGGCATTACCGAGATGGAAGACCGTCGTGTTCGGCGTATGGCTGTAGCACATCATACTGCGTCTGTAGCTGCGATTCGAATAGCAATTGTCACCACAGCGACAGAACGAACTGTTCGAAATCGGTTACTTAAAGGACATCTCCGAGCCATACATCCTGTGGTGTACATTCCACTGATCACAAACCACCTTCATTTGCGACATCAGTGGCGTCAAGCGAGAGCTCATTCCATGGCAGCGTGGAGGTCCATTGTGGTTTCCGGTGAAAGCTGGTTCTGCCTCGCCGCAGTGATGGCCGTGTGTTGGTCAGGAGGGGGCCAATTGAGGGCCTGCCACTAACCTGTCTGCGTGCTAGACTCATTGGACCTACACTTGGGGTTAAGGTCAGGGGTGCGGTTTCGTATGACAGCAGGGCCACGCTCGTGGTTATCCCACGGGCCCTCAATTCACATTTGTACGTCAGTCTAGTGATTCGATCGCGATTCATGAACAGTATTCCACGGTGTTTACTCCATCAGGATAACGCTCGCCCACATACCGCTGTTGTAACCCACCATGCTCTACACAGTGTCTACTAGTTGTCTTGGCCTGCTCAATCACCAGACCTGTCTCCAATCGAGCACGTATGGGTTGTCATCCGACGACAGCTGCAGCGTCTTCCACAAACAGTACTAAACGTTCCTTTATTAACTGACCAAGCGCAACAGGGATAGAACTCCACTACATAAACTGGCATCCGGCACCTGTACTACACAGTCCATGCATATTTACATTCAACATTCTGGCTTTTACACTGGTTATTAACGTACCAGTGCTTCTCAATTGCAATGATTAATGTAACCCTGTGATCTTGCAATGTTAATCACTTAAATATGTTACCTAGACAAATGTACTCCCGAAATTTCATCACTCTATATTGTTTTTTTGATGTTGCGATATTTTTCCATCGGTTTATGCATAGTTCCTTGCCGAACCTGACATACATTGATTTAAAGACTCCTCTGTGTCTTTAGTTTCGTGAGTTAATAGAGTTTCCGGTTGCTTTACTATACTTGATAGCAATGACTAGAGTCAGGATGCAACGAGGTCATATGTGACGCTTGGAAGCTCTTTCTCCTATAGATGTGTTTACAAGTGTTGTATTTTCATGGAGAGGTGTGGTTTCTTCACTACCATCGCAACAGCGATCGTTACAAGACTGAGAACATTACGCATCGGGCTGCATTTGGTCTTCTGCCGGAAATTTGTCTTTTGCCGCTCATTTTTGCAGCGAAATCTTCGAGATTCCATAGCAGCAATTCCAAGGCGTACGGCTAACACGAGGCCATACCCCTAGCACCTATCAACACGATTTTTGAGACTTTCTCTTCTTTTTCCCTAAAATGAATATAAATATATATCGTTGTTGATCTAACTGTATTTTTACAGATGGGGCGTAATAGTTCCTTTCCACTTCTTATAACATAGTCGTGAGCAACACAAATTATCTTCAGCGTAGAAGGCACAGAAAAAACTTGCGAAAACTAGTGGGGACTAGTTTTTGTAAAGTATTTTGTTTCTATAAATTCAGGTCTTTGATTTTTTTTCCAGAGCGTTAAGACTTAAGTGGATGTGTAACATACGTACATTTTAATTGACAATTACCAGTGTGCAGGACATACTTACTACATGCCGAAACATTATAATACACAAGTTTAAAATCTATTTTTGTTATTTATTTTGATCCTTATAGCTTTATTTTGAGAGGTATCCATAAGCAAAGTTCCAGTTTCAAAATGCTGTAGAAAGAGGACCACTGCTCAGAATGACGTCAAACTTGAACAGCATATTATAACATACTGTCGAAGCAGTGGGAACAATCAAGAAAAAAAAAACAAAAAAACAAATATTTGATTAATAGATGGCGCTGTAAGCGTCACAATATGCACATCAACAGTCGCTGTTCCTCAGCTTACTTTCCAGACTTCCAACATGACTGCCTCTGAGAAGGATACCGCGCTGTTGGTAAAGCTCTTTTACAAGAACGGCGATTGTGCACCAGTTGCACTGCAGAAGTTCCTGACTCTCAAGGGTATGAAAAAAAGCACTGGTGCGATGTCTGTAACGGGTCTGGAGAAAATGATTACAGAATTCGAAAAGACAGGTCCTTTTCAAACGCAGTGTTGCAGAGGAAGGAAAGCAGCTGATCCGATGTCTGTCGAAGATGTAGCCACAGCACTGCAAGAAGTGTCGGGCGGTGGTGTGCAGTGGACGGCGCATTGCCCGAAGCTTGGACTTAGCTCAGACCACGGTGCATAAAATCCGGAACGTCCTGCATTACTATCCATGCAAAATCAGCCAACTGCTTCCTGCTGGGCTGGTAGCAGGACAAACGTTCTGCCTGGTGTTTCTTATGCTCTTGGAAGTGGACAATGAATGACTATGAAACATTATTTGGAAAGAAGAAGCCCAGTTCCGTCTCCAAGGACATGTCAATATGAGATATGTAGAATATGAGGAACGAAAAATCCGTACGTACATCAACCGATAAAACTTTATTGTGCAAAGGTGATTGAGTGATGCGTGTTGACCCCGCTATTTATCATAGGGTTGTATTTTTTCGAGGAGGTGAGTCCTATGAGTCCTGTCACCTGCACCATCGCTGGTAAGCGCTATGGAAGTCTCCTGCCCACCAACGTCATTCCAACCTTTCAACAGCTTTGATGTGTCTGTAGGCTCATTTTTGTACATTGCGCAACCAGCGAAGCGACCGTTGCCAAGCAATTTCGGAAATGCTATAATTTTCAGCTATTATTTCCTTACAGCGTGGCCGTCCAGATCTTCTGATATTAACTCCTGTAGGTGCTGGCGGTGGGGTTATCTGAAAGATGAAACTTCCTGGCAGATTAAAACTGTGTGCTCGACAGAGACTCGAACTCGCAGGAGAGCTTCTGTAAAGTTTGGAAGGTAGGAGACGAGGTACTAGCAGAAGTAAAGCTGTGAGTACCGGGCGTGAGTCGTGCTTCGGTAGCTCAGATGGTAGAGCACTTGCCCGCGATAGGCAAAGGCCCCGAGTTCGAGTCTCGGTCGGGCACACAGTTTTAATCTGCCAGGAAGTTTCATATCAGCGCACACTCCGCTGCAGAGTGAAAATCTCATTCTGGTATCTGAAAGATGTTGTGCTGAGTGCCCCAATTAGGAACGTAACTGAGGTAAATGCACGGAATGCGCAACGCATTCTGAGCGTGACCCCAGAGACATTCCAATACGTTGTGGAACATGCTGATTGTCGATTTCAACTTGTGGCAGAAAACGTTCGGCAGCATATTGAACATGTCATATTGAACATGTCTTGAGCCGATCTCATGACAATTAGAAATCGATGTCTTTTCCTTTTTATGTGGATTTTGGCCTCAGGACAAATAAACCAATTCTTCGCATCCGATGTGGTACGACTTTGCCGTGACGGATGGGCTTATCTAACTAACAGTGCCACAAATGTTGACCGCACAGCTTGTGCAGTCATACGGCAATGAGCAGTACGGATGGTCTAATGTTCAACTGAAACCACAGCCGTCGCATTGGGACCGAAGTCATTTGTCACTTGTCACCAAACTCATTTACATTAATAGCTTACATATGCTGTTGAGACAGAACCTTGTGATGAACGGCTACCGCATGACTGAATGTTACTGGATACGTGTCATTATAAAAATGGTTCAAATAGCTCTGAACTTCTGAGGTCATCAGTCCCCTAGAACTTAGAACTACTTAAACCTAACGAACCTAAGGACATCACACACATCCATGCCCGAGGCAGGATTCGAACCTGCGACCGTAGCGGTCTTGCGGCTCCAGACTGTAGCGCCTAGAACCGCTCGGCCACCCCGGCCTGCCACGTGACATTATAAGTAAAGTCTGTCAGATGAATAGAGACTGGTGAGGAATCACTGTAGCAATGATACAGTCCGCAAATGGAGACACCCACTGACATAAGCGACTCTCAGGTAGGGGAGACCTTTACAACCCAGCTGCTGCGAATGAGCTTTACGGAAACGGTGGAGATCGTCGGCTGCTAGCGTGCTACTGTAGTGAGCATCTATGGAATGTGGTTAAAGAATGGTGAAAACACGAGTAGCCGATAAGATGTTGGACGTCCATTTCCCATCACAGAACGTTGATGTCGGAGGCTTGCCTCTCTATGTACCAGGGTAGGCGCCTATCTGTAACAGATACGCTCACAGCATGCGTTGTCGAGCATCGCGCTCCGCAGCTGAAGCCCTCAACGTGTGTTCGTTTGCTGACAGAACGGCATCATCGATTACGATTGCAGTGGACAAAGAATAATCGAGAGTGGAATCTGGATCAATGGAAACGTGTCGCCGTTGGATGAAAACGTTTCTTATCTCAACACATATGCCGTCATCAGGAGGCGCGGTTGCTCGAGAGATCTACTGCATGTCAGACGCAGGTCGACCAGGACATTTGTGTTGTATGGAAGACATTCACCGTAGATCCAATAGGAACTGTAGTAATGATTCAATGCACCTTGGCAAATGTGGTGTAAAGACATTAACTGGTGATTCCATAGGAACTGTAGCAGCGATTCAGTGCACCTTGGGAACTGTGAACTACGTGAACATCACTGTGGACCACCTACATCCCTTCACGCTTTATCATGAAAGTGTCCTTTAAAAAATACCTTTAGTTCGATTCGGGTTTTGAACTCGTACTGGCGTGGTTGCAGCTTTGCTGTTGTTTAGCTTTGAATGACTGTGCATTTCCAATTGGAAGGGAAACTAAATATATGTGCCAGCGAGATACAATATGAGTTTGGCCCTGTGTTATAATCTTTCTAAAAATGAGCTAATTGATCAAGTCCTGAACTTTACTATCTCTTTAATTGAAAAAAGTGGTCCATGTGCATAAACGATCAGCCCAATAATGCTGTTCATGAAATGGGCCCTGTGCGTCGATAATTTTTGTAGGAAACCCTGAAATGAAAATATTTTATATCGTAATGTAATTGATTGGGAACGCAGTGCCTGCTGCTCTCTGAGCGTCAGCTGCAAATTTCTAACTACAGTTGCTGAGAGCTCAGTGCAATTGTTACAGGCAACAAGTAAACTATTTTATACAGTTCATTGAGTAAGACACTCTCTAAACAAAAGTGATTTGGATCGAGGATGTGGACAATGCTCTTAGGTGAAATATTCCTTTAACAAACTGTTTTTAAACTAGGTAATATATTAATTATACGTAATGCATGTTACAACACTTATTAGTGTTAACAAATGATAACACTGATATCAAACTCTTACTCACACAAATGTTAGACAGATAACTTATAAACATTATATCTAATTTCATTATCTTTCTCCTCTGCGTCACAATACTCAAACACAAATCATTTTACTTAAACACAGATGCATTTAACTTTTCGTCTGTATTGCCACCAGTCCTCTGCTCGGCGTCTGACTCACAACTACTCTAACTGCAGAACTCCCGCGCTCCTCGCTGCCCAACAGCGATGGCAAAACAATCTTCCAGTGACGTAGCTACTCTGACCAAAGACTGCACGCGAATAATCAGCAAATTAAAAACTGTCACATACAAAATTGAGACACACAAAGTATGTACAAATTCCACAAACGTAAATAAGGAACTCCCAATAGACCTGTTACTTTTGTATATTGGTCCTTGCATGATGGCCTTGAGAGTACGTAGTAAAGTCGGTCCACAGGCTAGAAATGAAAGAAACACGTTTATTGGTAAACTCATAAATGAACAGTTCAAGGTTATAACTCGAAAAAGAAAATAATTTCCGCTTCTGGGAGAATAATAACGTCTCTCATAGTAGTCCAATTCCGTGTCCCTGTTCGTCATCTCCTAGGCCGGCGGTCGTCGAACTGAGGCCTTCGGGAATCAAATATTCGTGCGGCCCGCGGTTCTCACCTGTATTTTATAGTATAGTAGCCCCGCTTCTCATGAGTAGCACGAAGTATCGACGGCCAAGCGACTTGTCTGGCATAGCGGTAATTTTGTTAACGGGACGCTTGTAGAATTATGATTACAGTTCAGAGAACAACATTAAGCAACTGAAGAACATCACTTGCCTGTAACTTAGAGGAAACGATGGAAGTAGCGTGTACCGGAAAAGTTATCAGGATGTACAAATGTTGGGTGTTCTACATATAATTGGCCTTTGGAGAGACGTCTCATGGCAATGATGGAAGCTGAACCTACTGCACCACCCCGACCTCTAGGATCAGTGTGTCAATTAGTGAAAACAGTATCAATATTTGTAATTTTTTATTTTCTATGTAATATTCAGTAGAACCAAACTGATGAGAAAGTCTCCATGGTCATGGAATGAGTCAGTACACGAAATAATAACAGAAGATTGAACATAGAGTACAGGAGGACAGTAGCACAACTATAAACAACAGTATTTTTGTTCATTCTACAGAGGCATTCTATAGAAAATAGGTGAACATCCTTTCAGGCCATTCTTACGCTAAATGGTTTTTCGTGCTCCGTCAATTGTTAAATATAACTATAAACTATTTAAAAATGCTAAACCAGTTGCAATAGAGACCTTTTTAAGGAGTAAAAATGTCAAGCTGTTGTCCGCAGCTCGTGGTCGTGCGGTAGCGTTCTCGCTTCCCACGCCCGGGTTCCCGGGTTCGATTCCCGGCGGGGTCAGGGATTTTCTCTGCCTCGTGATGACTGGGTGTTGTGTGATGTCCTTAGGTTAGTTAGGTTTCAGTAGTTCTAAGTTCTAGGGGACTGATGACCATAGATGTTAAGTCCCATAGTGCTCAGAGCCATTTGAACCATTTCTGTCAAGCTGTTTGTAGCACTGATAATCTACATGATAAATATAATGCTTTGCTGAACACATTTCTCGTGCTCATTGAATGTTGCTTCCCACTGGAACGTTCATAGCAGTGTAGTGGCACTAATAGGCTGCCTGGGTGGCGAAGTAGGAGGATAAGAACATCATGTAGAACATATTGGGAATTATATCAATACGCTAGATGCAGTCAAAATCGAACAGTAACAGCCCATTACAAACAGTATTGAAAGGCGCTTAAAAAGTTATTATGAAGGCAAAAAGGTATGTGGTACGCAAATAGAATAGCTAAGTCTCAGGATAATATTAAAACCATTTGGTCAGAAGTGAAGGAGGTGTCTACCAGCAGAGCCAGGTTGAGGGTTTAAAGTCAGCACATAGTAGAAATGGTAAGTCGGATACATGTACAGCATTTAATAACCACTTTTTGAATGTAGCAAGCGAACTAGATAGAAGCTTAGTTTCTACAGAGAATCGTGTGACTCTCTTAGAAAATAGCTTTCTGGGATTTTTATCTGAAATTCTCCTCCATGACGCTGGCAAAGGAGAAAAGATGTCAATAATTGAATCACTAAAGACTGAGGAGTCTCACAGATATGATGGGGTACCTAGCAGAACACTAAGGTACTGTTTTGCCTATGTTAGCCCTTACGTGTAACTTTTCCTTTAGGAATGTTCAGTTTTTTGATCGCGTTACATAAAAGGAGAAAGGGATAATGGAAATAATTTTAGACCTGTTTCTACACCACCGGTGTTTGCTAAAGTTATTGAAAAGTTTGTATATACAAGCGTAATTGACCATTTTGATTCTCATAATTTGCTGTCAAAGCAAAGAAGAGTCCAAGCGTTTGCAACATTTTATTTAATCCGTCCCGAACCTCACAGAGAGAACAGCATATAAAATTTTCATTTGGGCTAACATATGCTACACTATTTCTAAAACAAATGGTTGAAATGGCTCTGAGCACTACGGGACTTAACATCTGAGGTCATCAGTCCCCTAGAATTAGAACTACTTAAACCTAACTAAGGACATCACACACATCCATGTCCGAGGCAGGATTCGAACCTGCGACCGTAGCGGTCGGGCGGCTCCAGATTGAAGCTCCTAGAAACACTCGGCCATCCCGGGCGGCATTTCTAAAACAAAACTGCATGTTTGGCATATACAGGGTGAGTCACCTAACGTTACCGCTGGATATATATCGTAAACCACATCAAATACTGACGAACCGATTCCACAGACCGGACGTGAAGAGAGGGGCTAGTGTAATTGTTTAATACAAACCATACAAAAACGCACGGAAGTATGTTTTTTAACACAAACCTACGTTTTTTTAATTGGACCACGCTAGTTTTGTTAGCACATCTGAACATATAAACAAATACGTAATCAGTGCCGTTTGTTGCATTGTAAAATGTTAATTACATCCGGAGATATTGTAACCTAAAGTTGACGCTTGAAACCTCCGACGTTCAGTTGCGTGTTCTAACAAACACGGGCCACGGTCGGCGAGCAGCATCTGCAGGGACATGTTTACGATGACGACCGTGTTTACGAGTGTGGCTGGAGTGCACTGTTGTGGTTTGGTCTAGCTGTCGCAGTGTCCGCATGTAGCGCTTGCTGCTATTGTTATTCTGCATTCGTCTCCGCACGCAGACCAACTGTAGTACACCGTGTTACCAGACGTCTGTGATAGTGTAGTGTTGTAGGAACTGTGACCATGGTGTATTCGAACTCTGAAAAGGCGGAGATGATACTCATCTATGGCGAGTGTCGACGAAATACAGCTGAAGCCTGGAGGGTGTATGCAGAACGGTACCCGGACAGAGAGCATCCAACGTGCCGCACATTACAAAACATCTACCGCCAACTGTATGCAACAGGTGTGGTCGTAGCACGCAAACGGGTCCGTAACAGGCCCGTCACAGGAGAAGCGGGTGCAGTTGGTGTGTTAGCTGCTGTTGCTATGAACCCACACATGAGTACACGGGACATTGCGAGAGCCGGTGGACTGAGTCAAAGTAGTGTCATGCGCATACTGCATCGTCACCGCTTTCACCCGTTTCATGTGTCGCTACATCAGCAATTACATGGTGACGACTTTAATCATCGAGTGCAGTTCTGTCAATGGGCATTAACAGAGAATGCGTTGCAGTTCTACCTGTTTACCGATGAAGCAGGTTTCACAAACCACGGGGCAGTGAATCTACGGAACAAGCATTACTGGTCCGTGGACAATCCTCGCTGGCTCAGACAGGCAGAGCGACAGCTACCGTGGACTATAAATGTATGGTGCGGAATCATTGGCGACCACCTCATTGGTCCTCACTTCATTACAGGGGCTCAAACAGCTGCAACATACATCGCGTTTCTACAGAATGATCTGCCAACGTTGCTCGAAAATGTCCCACTGGAAACGCGTCGACGTATGTGGTATTAGCATGATGGTGCACCTGCACATTCCGCAATTAACTCTAGGCTGACCCTTGACAGGATGTTCGACGGGCGTTTCATAGGACGTAGAGGACGCATAAATTGACCAGCCCGTTCTCCTGATCTTACACCTCTGGACTTCTTTCTGTGGGGTACGTTAAAGGAGAATGTGTACCGTGATGTGCCTACAACTCCAGAGGATATGAAACAACGTATTGTGGCAGCCTGCGGCGACATTACAGCAGATGTACTGCGGCGTGTACGACATTCATTATGCCAGAGATTGCAATTGTGTGCAGCAAATGATGGCCACCACATTGAACATCTATTGATCTGACATGTCGGGACACACTCTATTCCACTCCGTAATTGAAAACGGAAACCACGTGTGTACGTGTACCTCACCCCTCATGGTAATGTACATGTGCGACAGTGAAAAAGACCAATAAAAAGGTGTTAGCATGTGGACGTAATGTGCTGTTCCAGTCTCTTCTGTACCTAAAGTCCATCACCGTTCCCTTTGGATCCCTACGTAATTCGATGTTCTCCGATACACACGATCTAACAGCGGAGGAGCGGTACCCAAGCGTCAACTTTAGGTTACAATATCCCCGTATGTAATTAACATTTTACAATGCAACAAACGGCACTGATTACGTATTTGTTTATATATTCAGATGTGCTAACAAAACTAACGGGTTCCATTTAAAAAGAAACGTAGGTTTGCGTTAAAAAACACACTTCCGTGCATTTTTTTATGGTTTGTATTAACCAATTACACTAGCCCCTCTCCTCACGTTCGGTCTGTGGAATCGATTCGTCAGTATTTGATGTGGTTTACGAAATATATCCAGCGGTAATGTTAAGTGACTCATCCTGTATAAATGATATGCCCTCTAGTATGATAGGTGATTCTAAAATATTTCTGTTTCCTGATGACACCAGTTTGATAGTGAAGGATGTTGTATGCAATACTGACGGAGCATCAAATAATGCTGTTCGAGAAATGAGTTCATGGCTTGTGGGAAACAAATTGAAGTTAATAACACTAAGACTCCGGTTTTACTTTTTCTGACACTCAATTCAACAAAAACATGCATTTTGGTTACACAGAATTGGTATCTAACTAACGATAGTGCACAGATCAAATTCCTAGGCGGTTAGATAGACAGTAAGCTGTAGTGGAAAGCCCGTGTTCAAGTCCTTGTTGGTATTATTCTTTTGGGTAATTCTTCTGATTCAAAAAGGATACTTTTTGCTCAGAAACAGGTCATTCGAGCAGTATGTATTGTGCGTTTGCGAATCTCCTGTTGACCCCTGTTCAGTAGTCTGAGAATTCTGACTTTGGCCCCTCAGTACGTATTTTCTGCAATGTTGTTTGTTGATAACAATGTCAGGTTATTCCCATGAGTTATCAGCTTTCTATCAGTTAAGACTAGAAAAAAATCCAATCTGATTTTGGAAAGTAATAATTTGACTATTGTGCAGAAAGGCGTGCAGTATTCTACTCCATCTGTTTTCAGTAACTTGCCACAAGAATTCAGAAATCGTAGCAATGATGCATGCACTTTCAATTCTAAACTGAAGAGTTTCCTCTTCGTGACTTTATTTAAACTTGTGGCTTGTGGTCTACATAGGACTCATATACGTTTCATTTTACCTGTTATTACACTTCTGTTACAATCTCATGTACTGAGTCGATCCATGACCATGAAGACTTGCTCCTCAGTTTGGCACTACGGAACACGACATATAAAATATAAATAAAAAAAAGTCAAAATCATACAGTAGTTCCCGACAATTGCTTCACATAGAGACAATAAAATGCGGCGGGTGACTTAAGATTATAAAACATATAGAAGGATAAGCTATGTACGAGGGCAAATCAGAAAGTCTTCGCCCCTATTTTTTTAGCCAAGTAACGACTGTGAATGCGAAGTCAACATATCCATTCGCAGAGTTGGTTCTTCCTCGGTTCATGCGAGCCTTATCTGGCCGTAGCTCCACCTCACGGCGCTGCTCTAAATTTTTAAAGACGGCGGTAGCGCTCCGCACGCACACGGACTTAGAGCAACGAACTGTAGTTCGTTTTCTATGCATCAAGGTACGAACGCCTATAGAGATCCACAGGAAAGGCAGCCCACATATGGAGAAAACTGTCTCGCTTCGAGAACTGTGAGGTGAAGGCCGTGAAGTCTTGCATGAAAACGGGTGAGCCGGCCGCTGTGGCCGAGTGGTTTTAGGCCCTTCAGTCCGGTACCGCGCTGCTGCTACACTCGCAGGTTCGAATCCTGCGTCGGCCATAGATGTGTGTGATGTCCTTAGGTTAGTTAGGTTTAACTAGTTCTAAGTCTAGAGGACTGATGACGTCAGATGTTGAGTCCCATAGTGTTTAGAGCCATTTGAACCATTTTTAACAACGGGCGGTCCGGGAGGCCGCTTTCGTTGCTCCTGACGGCAATATCTCCCTCGTAGATGCAATGATGAAAGCAGATCGGCGTGTACACATCACTACCACTTCCCGGGACCTTCGCATATTACGAGGGAGCGCTTACGGCGTCATTCACGGATCCTTACCCGAAGGTTTCATGTCAGTGGGCGTCAAAACGGTTGTATGACATGATGAAAGGCAAGCGAATGATGTCTTCACCGAATCATCCGTAATGGTACAAGGAGGGTGAAGGTATCCTAGATCGCGTTGTTACTGGCGATGAAACGTGTATATTGAATTTCACGCCCGAATCTAATCAGCAGAGCGTGGTGTGGAAACATCCGGGTTCACCTGTGGCAAAAAAATTCAGTTCAGCGCCATCTTTTGGGAAAGTGACGTTAACAGTCTTCTGGGACAGCCGTGGACTGCTCCTTCTGGTTTTCATGCCGCAAGGGGCAGCCATCAATGCCGACAGTTACTGTTTTTCCACACTGTCACGTCTGACGGCAGCCACCAGACGAAGGCGCCGAGGGACTACTGATGTGGACAACGTGATTGTGCTCCACGACAGTATGAGACCACATGTGTCAACCAGGATTGCCGAAAAGCTCCAGGCATTTCACTGGGAGATTTTGGACCACCCACCATACAGTCCATACCTCGCCCCTAGTGATTTGCAAGTTTTCAGAATGCGGAAGAAGTTCCTGTTAGGACAGCGATCCACAAGTAACGATGAAGCTGCCAACATGAGCAACTTAAATCACTTAATAAAAGCAAGTCTTCTGGTTCAGGCTGTATACCAGTTAGGTTCCTTTCGGAATATGCTGATGCATTAGCTCCATACTTAACAATCGTATACAGCCGCGCGGGATTAGGCGAGCGGTCTGAGGCGCTGCAGTCATAGACTGTGCGGTTGGTCCAGCGAAGGCTCGAGTCCTCCCTCGGGCATGGGTGTGTGTGTTTGATCTTAGGATAATTTAGATTAAGTAGTGTGTAAGCTTAGGGACTGATGACCTTAGCAATTAAGTCCCATAAGATTTCACACACATTTGAACATTTTTTTTGAACAATCTTATACGACCGTTCGCTCGACGAAAGATCCGTACCCAAAGACTGGTAAGTTGCACAGGTCACACCAATATTCAAGACAGGTAGTTGGAGTAATCCACTAAATTACTGGCCCATGTCGTTAACGTCGATATGCAGCAGGATTTTGGAACATGTACTGTGTTCGAACATTATCAATTACCTCGAAGAAAAAGGTGTACTGACACGCAGTCAACATGAGTTCAGAAAACATCGTTCCTGTGAAACACAACTGGCTCTTTATTCGTATGAACTGTTGAGTACTATTGACAAGGGATTTCAGATCGATTCCGTATTTCTGGACTTCCGGAAGCCATTTGACACTGTACCACGCAAGCGGTTTGTAGTGAAATTGCGTGCTTATGGAATATCATCTCAGTTATGTGACTGGATTTGTGATTTCCTGTCAGAGAGGTCACAGTTTGTAGTAGTTGACGTGAAGTCATTGAGAAAACAGAAGTGATTTCAGGCATTTCCAAGGTAGTGTTATACACCCTTCGCTGTTCCTTACCTATATAAACGATTTGGGAGACAATCTGAGCAGCTGTCTTAGGTTGTTTGCAGATGTCGCTGTTGTTTATGGACTAACAAAGTTATCAGAAGATCAAAACAAATTGCAAAACGATTTAGAAAAGATATCGGCATGGTGCGAAAATTGGTAGTTGACTCTAAATAACGAAAATTGTGAGGTAATCGACATGAATGCTAAAAGGAGTTCGTTAAACTTCGGTTACACGATAAATCAGTCTAATCTAAAAGCCGTAAATTCAACTAAATACCTAGGTATTACAATTACGACCAACTTAAATTGGAAGGAACACACAGAAAATTTTGTAGGGAAGTCTAACCAGACTCCGTTTTAGTGGCAGGACACTTAGAAAATGTAACAGATCTACTAAGGCGATTGCCTACACTGCGCTTGTTCGTCCTCTTTTAGAATGCTGCTGCGCGGTGTGGTATCCTTACCAAATAATACTGACAGAGTACGTCGGGAAAGTTCAAAGAAAGGCTGCACGTTTTTTGTATTATCGCGAAATATGGGAGAGAGTGTCACAGGAATGATACAGGATTTGGCCTGGACATCATTGCGTTACGACGCAATCTTCTCACGAAATTCCAGTCACCAACTTTCTCCTCCGAATGCGAAAATATTTTGTTGACACAGACCTAATAGAGAGGAACGATCACTACGATAAATAGCGCGTACGGAAAGATATAGGTGTTCATTCTTTCCTCGCGCTATTCGAGATTAGTTCAAATTCAAATGGCTCTGAGCACTATGTGACTTAACTTCTGAGGTCATCAGTCCCCTAGAACTTAGAACTACTTAAACCTAACTAACCTAAGGACTTCACACACATCCATGCCCGAGGCAGGACTCGAACCTGCGACCGTAACAGTCGCCCGGTGCCAGACTGGAGCGCCCAGAACCGCTCGGCTACTCCGGCCGGCTACGAGATTGGAATAATAGAGAATTGTGAAGGTGGTTGAATGAACCCTCTGCCAGGCACTTAAATGTGATTTGCAGAGCATCGATGTAGATGTAGATGTAGAAGCCAAGACAGCAGTTCGACGGTGGTTCCATAGTCAGCCGGACGAATTCTACAGAAGGCGAATCGCAAATTTAGTGCTGCGATGAGACGAACGTGTGAACTGGTATGGAAACTATGTGGAAAAATAGTGTAAGTTACGTAGGGTAGGATGTATATTTGTCATTTTCTGTATTTGGCTAGTAAAAAATAGGGGCAAAGAGTCTCTGATTTGCCCTCGTATATGAATAGATTCTCGTGATAATAGTTTCGTGTGGCTCAATGGCCTAGTCAAGTCTGTCAATCAGCTGTCACTTCATGTCTGTATTGGATAACATTGACTTGAACCATGTAAAAACTTGAGAAGGAAAGCAATAGGTCACACAACCGCGAGAGTGGAACGTCAGAGTGAGCGGAGAGCCTTTCCAGTGCAGGGGCTGCTGAAGATAATATGGACGCTGTAGAATGCCTAACACTAGCCCGCGCTGCGAATTCTGCCATTCACCTGTGGTAGGTAATGGCGTCGTCGTTTTCACAGAGGCTGTTGACCTAATTTATCGTAGTTCAGCCAATTTATACCAAATAAATATAAATTATACACAGAACCCTTCGTCGTAAAGCAGTCTACCTATTAGAAAACACCATACCAAAATACCTACAATAGTTCCTGATATTAACCCGAACACACAGACAGAAGTGTGGAGGAGACTTCTATTTGTATATTGAGAGAGGCATCTAGCAACTAAGAGCTGAATCTAAAAGCATCAGCTACGTTCAGATTTTCTGTCAGTAACATTCAAAAATGTGCTTAATTTTGATTGCTGTTGGTGAATCCGGCCGTTATATAAGTGAAGTTGCCCGGTTATCTCAGGAACACAGGGGTAAGTAGCGCGTCAACTACTGGGTTAGACGATGTGAGAGGGGAATGTTATATTGTTTGTCTTCCAGTACTGACAGCTAACGGGTGTGCGCGACCCTTAGCGATCAGCTGCTATGGTATAAATTTAGACACGGAAATAACATGCATTCTTGAATCGCGTTATAGAGATGGTGACGTTAGAGGTAGCGCTTATTTGTAATAAGAAACACTAAATAAATTTAGGCTCTTGTGACACAACGCATTGAGTAGAACAAAAATGGCACTCAAAGCATTTAGTAAATATTGGTGACTGTGCCTCATATTGCATAATGCATATAAACGTAAGTACACTTAATGCATATAAACGTAAGTACACTTACTGTTACTAATCGATCAATCATCCACTCGCTCGGATAACACAACATTGCTTCGTCACAATACCATAACTTTGGGGTTGCTTAGCGAGAATTAATCTGAAACAGTCTACACGAAATGCCCCGAATGGTTAAAGCGTTTATTAATGCTTCTGTCAGAAGTTTCAGTTGTTTGTTAGCCGACTAGTTTCGAACCGTTACTGGTTCATTTTCAAGCCTGGCTCTCTGAGGCTGCCGTAATAACAACACAGAGTGGCAACACAGTTTGATTTTGACTTGGTAACAGACAGGTGTGGATTGTGGCATTAATCATGCCATCATTTATAGAGCATGTGTTGCCACTCAATGTTTATTATTAAGGTTAGGCACTGTCAGGACAGCCTCAGTGTGCCTGGCTTGAAAATGAACCATTAAGACTCCAACACTAGTCGCCTAATAAATAACTGCAACTATTGACAGAACCACTAATAAACGCTTTAAGAAATTTAAATGAAGTTTCAGTTCCCTGTCGACGAAATGTTGAAACTGAAGAGTTTCGAATTGAATGGTGCCAACTTTTAACGATCGACCTGTGGGTCTCTAGACAACTTATCAAGTCTTGCTATAGCTAGTCTGTTGGGAGCTCGTAATATGGTAATTTACGTATGTTACCAATTAATAATAATAACGGTACATATGTAGCCTGAGGTACCCCCTGTGTCGGTACTGGCTCCTCAGCAAATAAGTGTGACCACCATTGTCCTAGACTATGGTTTGGCGGTGCCCAGGGTTAGTGTTTGGCTGAGTGGATTTAAGCTGGTCGGTGACTTGGTTCGAATCCTACGCCGTATTGTGTCGACATCCTGTCGAAGATCTGATGAGCTTCAGGTAACAGCCAGCGTTCAGCCCAGACCGTTAGCGAGTGAATACTGTCGAGCAGTGATAGCGCGGATTTCCGTGAGGTGTGACACGTGACGAGGACGCAAGTGTTCCAGTGATCGCAGCGCCGCGGTCGGTACGCCGTCCCCAGTGATAGCGATGTCGACGGCACGTTAAACCGTAAGCTCCTCCCTTAGGGACGCGCGCACTGCTGCTGCGCGACGCTGGTGCCTCTCGTCGAATCCGCTGGAATCTGGTGTGTACACATGCGACGCGTTGCTGTCGCCATCTGGTGTGTGTACAGAACAGCCGGTTGCCGTGCGACCCACCAAATGCGTGTGGCTTCGGCGGACGACGCCTGGTATCAGACAACCCGCCAGCCGCAGCTGTATGTCCAGTCGGCGGCAGTGGCTGAGCGACTGGCCTCGATGCCGGTGCACGTTCCCCCGACAGCTGTCCGTGTCGCAAGGCCAGACTCGTGGTACCGTGGTTTGAGAAGCATTGACAGTGAAATCGCGTTGTCTTGGTCATTATATTCGCCTCATCTGAAACCTACGAAACACTGGGATGCGATGCGACATCAGGTAAGTGCTCACTAGGCACCCGCACATACGAGGGTTGTCCAGAAAGGAAGTTCCAATCGGTCGCGAAATGGAAACCAATGGGAAAATCCGCTGAAGCTTTGCACAGATGTGTTAGGCAGTGTCTCTAGTATGACCGTAGATCGTGTCGCAGCGCTCTTATTAGTTTGGAGTGAACAGTGACCGCGTAAAGATGCGTTAGGGAATAGCGTCTCCCGCCAAGTATAGGGGCCTGGTTAGAGATTTCGCCTGTGTCATGCAGCCCACATAACACAACTGTCGAGCAGTTCCTTCTTCATGCCAATTCTCAGCCGCACACTGCAGGGGCAATGAAGACGGTCCTGCAGCGTTTCAGGTGAGAAGTGTTTGATCGCCCACAATGCAGACCGTAATTGGCTCCCCCTGAGTCTCTCTGCTCACAAAAACCGCCTATGAAGACAGAATTTTTCCACGGACAACGAGCTGCAGACCAGTGCAGATAAATTGCCGAAAGCACAGACGTCTGCTTTCTATGACGAGGGTATTGGAAAGTTGATACAACAGTACGACAATACTCGAAGTTGGAGCGGCGACTATGGGGAGAAGTAGGTGGAAGGTGTACCTAACTGTTGCAAATAAAAGGTTTCTGGTTTTCGCTGTGATTTCCATTTCGCGACTGAGCGGAACTTACTTTTTGGACAACCCTCGTAGTTTATGAGAATGACGTGATCTGTGCATAGAGATATGGTGCTGCATACCTCCTCAAACCAACCAAGCGTTTGTCGAATATATAACACGCAGTTTCACTGCTGTATTGTGTCCCAGGCGTGAATCGACAGGCTGCTGAGCAAGTGGCCACGGTGTTAGGCTCATCAGTATATTTGAAGAACGCCCAACACTGGTAATGGGGCCCACAAAGTCTTATGGTGGAAAAACATGATCTACGTGCATAACTGTGTATTCTAAATTTAAAAAATGTTGTAATTCTAGGAGGAGGAGAGGAGGAGGAGATTAGTGTTTAACGTCCCGTCGACAACGAGGTCATTAGAGACGGAGCGCAAGCTCGTGTAAGGGAAGGATGGGGAAGGAAATCGGCCGTGCCCTTTCAAAGGAACCATCCCGGCATTTGCCTGAAGTGAGTTAGGGAAATCACGGAAAACCTAAATCAGGATGGCCGGAGACGGGATTGAACCGTCGTCCTCCCGAATGCGAGTCCAGTGTGCTAACCACTGCGCCACCTCGCTCGGTGTGTTGTAATTCTAATGAAATACTTGAGTCTTTGCTTATTATTTTTGCAAAACACGCCAACTACACACGTATAACCCAAAACCAAATAATTTAGAGCATTCTGTTTTTCACTTTTAATACATGGAAAAGGCATTCTAAACATTTCGCTTACACTGGGGTAGGCTATGCAACCCTACGTTAAGTGAGAGAATATTAAATTACACCTGCTGGTCTACTTAGGGCGAGAGGTTGGCAGGCACATAGTGCGTCGCGTGAAAATTGTTAATCCGATAAGCAGTCAGTGACTGTGTGATGTCTCAACGTGATATAAAATAAGTTTCGGCAATCTCGTAGAATAAGAGGCTGAGTGTGCACTTCACCTGTTCATCAGTCTTTCGACGAGAGAAATGCGAGCATTTTATTGCTTTGCTGTAGATATCATTCTGTGGATCTGCATAAACAGATATGAAAATATGAAATGCCCTTTGAAGAAGAAGGAAGATGCAGCTTGCAACTTGAAGCGACAATTAAAACCATAGAATAAGTATCAGAGTGCGGATTTTCTCTACGTGTCTCTCACGGCAAAAGGATCGTCGTTAGACTCTAACAATAGTTCTTTGAAAATGAAAAATCGTAGGACTGATTGAGGATTTACTGACGATCCTTTGTATCTATAGTTTGCCACTTACCCATTTAAGCAATGATTGTAGAAAACCTAAAATGTATGAATAAGAACGTCTTTTACACGAGTTTTTACTTTTGGGCTGTGATAGAAGGACATACCTGCTGAAGTACTAAAGTCTTTGGGTACTGAAGCAATATCGAGATGGACCAACTTGTCAGTAACATAGGGAATTTCGTTTTAAGATTTCCTTAAACTATTCTGATCACTTTACTGAAGAAATACTACGCGAAATAATGTATAAATTACAGGATAATTAATGTGAAACGCGACGATAGAAAAGCAGTGCGTAAAATTTTATTCAGAAGACTGCAAAGAAAAATTGAAGAAAGTAGTACGAGATGATCAGTTTGCAAGGAAAAGGAACACGAAATGCTATTGGACGTGTGAGGCTGAAACGATAAAGAGTGCTACAAGCGTTTCGTTGAGTAGAGAAATGCGTTTGACAGAAATGACAGTAGTTTTCTCCTGAAGAAATGAAAAGGTGTTGCTGTAAACTAAAAGCACAAAGACTGATAAAGGAAGTGTACACAAGACAGAAGGAGACACTAAGCAGTGGCGACGATGAATAAGATGAGAAAGGTGTTGGATAAGGTACAAAGTTGGACAAGGATGATGATATCACCGACGCATCAATTCTTACGTTGAAAAACTAAAAGACGGAGAATTAGGAAAAGCAAAGAGCATAACACGGGTACGGTAAAGGGCATACAGATAATGAAGCAATGTCGGCTGAATCAAAGGATTCTTTATGTATTAGAGTTATGGAACATACACGCATATCTCTATAAATATAGAATTTCTGGGAAGGAAGTAGAAGAACTTGACAGACATACACATATACGAAATTAGAATCGGTCTTTGCCCAGAAACAAGCAACTGCTGGAGTATTTTCAAGTGGCTTGAACAACTCCTCCTCGCTGCAAGAATCAGGGTAGCATAAACACTGACACAAATATTTCGTTGTCTATACTCCTCACCATTCACAGCGTTTCGACCCTTGTAAGTATCCCCAATTCATGAAGTTCTCCTTACATTTGCCAACGCCCGTTCGCAATCTGTTCAGTGACCTGCATGTGGCCCAATACCGGTTGTGTGCGACTGCTAAACATTGTGTTTACCCCTCTTCGAGATGACTATTTTGGCTGCCCACAGTTTTCTTTGGTTTCCTGGGCTAGTGTGTTTAGTGCAGATGTTGACTGTAAAAAGTTCTTCCTTGGCATCAACCTAGGTCTGAGTACGTTCATGCAGTTGGAGTAATTCATCTTCGTCGAATTTCTTTCTTCTGGAACTTCCAGCTAGTTAATGGTGTATGTCAGGGGAAGCCACGCCTGCCATGCTGTACAGTTTATCAGTAAGATTTGGTTTCAGACATACAGTAATTAGTCTTGCAGTTTCATTAAGGCTACTATGTGCGGGCGGTTTTATACCGCACTGGGAAGTCATATTTACCATCCGACAAACAGAGGTCATAATAGAAGTGCGGACCACCTTTGGTTGAGCTCTCCAGTTACTACTAAAACTTTCCAGATGATGATGTTTCGAGCTGATGCCATATGTTCGGTTTTAAGGCAGCGAGCCAGTGAGTGAGTGACTTGTCTAAGGTAACTCCAAGGTAGATGGGTGTAAAACAATGTTCCTTCCCAAATCACTTCCAGTTTTCTTTCGACCTGTCTATTTCGTTGGTGGAAAGCGCAGCCTGAATTTTGTGTGTGTTTGACTTCACGTGGTACTTGTTATGGCAATCAGTAAATATGCCCACAGCTTTTGCCGATACCTGTTCTGCTCCTTAAAAATAATCAGTATGTACTCTCGAAGGAAGGTCGTCAGCATATATGAAACTCCTGCATTGACTAAGTCCTGGCAGAATGTTTCTGCAAATGTTGAAGAGCAGTGGTGACAAGACGCTTCCCTCAGGTAGACCATTTCTTGGTTCCTCCGACGGCTGTGTCTTCAGAGTAAGAAGTATAATTTATAAACGACATGATTGGAATAGTGAGAAACGAGTATTAAAATAAGAATAAATGTAAGAAAAACCAAAGTAATGAGAAGCCGCAAACGCGAACGATATTTGGAAATATCATTGGAGGGAAACAGCTTGGAAGATGTGCTTATATTGCTTTCATAGGAGCCGGGGGTCGTTTAATAATTGTGCTTGAAAATCCTAGAGTTTGTACTGATGGCTGACGACCTTTACGTATGCCGTGGCTTGGAAGTTACTTGTTATCGTTATGTGTAATTATTGCGTCACCTAATGCCGGTAGTTAAGCACGCTGTTTCTAATCGTGATGTGTGAGTCTGTTATTAGTGTGATTATTGAGACAACAAGCAGACTTACTGATGTGTTACATTTAATTCTTTAAGTGGCTTAGAAAGTAGTTCATTTAATAGGATGCTGGGTAATCTCTTAACTGGTTTTTAACTTTATTAGTGTTCTGCAATTTAATTTGGATGCTAGTAAATTTTGTCACAGTAAGAATTCTTTGGCTTGTAACCGCTGTAATTTTGTCGAGTTTAGAGTTGACTGAGTTTTTCAAGGTTTAAATAAGAACTTGTGTTAGAGTTTCGCCTGTAATGCTTATTTAAGTCCGTTTTGGGCGTGATCAGTTAAAGGTGTATTCAAGATCCTGTTTACCATATAGGAAATTTTGTCTGTAATACATGTGTTTTAAAGCGGGTTATGTATTTATCAGCTAATCCAGCCCCTGAACACTCCTCCACCTAGCTCATGGCTACCTTACCATTACATACCGGGTGATCAAAAAGTCAGCATAAATTTGAAAACTTAAGAAACCACGGAATAATGTAGATACAGAGGTAAAAATTGACACACATGCTTGGAATGAC